>NC_053028.1:234542843-234682700 GCF_003073215.2 Triticum urartu
GGATATGCAGATCTCCTACCATTGTAACCGACTTTGTGTAACCCTAACCCTCTCTGGTGTCTATATAAACCAGAGAGTTTTAGTCCGTAGGACAACATACACAACAACAATCATACCATAGGCTAGCTTCTAGGGTTTAGCCACTCTGATCTCGTAGTAGATCTACTCTTGTACTACCCATATCATCAATATTAATCAAGCAGGACGTAGGGTTTTACCTCCATCGAGAGGGCCCGAACCTGGGTAAAACTTCGTGTCCCTTGCCTCCTGTTACCATCCGGCCTAGGCGCACAGTTCGGGACCCCCTACCCAAGATCCGCCGGTTTTGACACCGACATTGGTGCTTTCATTGAGAGTTCCTCTGTGTCGTCGCCGTCAGGCTTGATGGCTCCCACGATCATCGATAGTGATGCGGTCTAGGGTGAAACTTGTCTCCCCGGTGGTTTGTGCCTCCCTCGTGGCACCCCCCAGGCGCAGCTAGGGCCCGTTGTGTTCCTTCTGGCCCATAAAAATTCTCCGTAAAGTTTTGTGGAATTTGGACACCGTTTGATATTGATTTTCTGTGATGTAAAAAACATGGAAAAATAACAACTGACACTTGGCACTATGCCAATAGGTTAGTACCAAAAATTATATAAAATGACTATAAAACGATTATAAAACATCCAAGATTGATAATATAAGAGAATGGAACAATCAAAAATTATAGATACGTGTGAGACGTATCAGACACTCTCACGTAATAATGAGTGGGATTGTACAGGCCCAGAGTCTCCTAAGTTCCACCCTCGGGCCTAACGGGGGCTCCCGCCCACGTCCAAGTGGAAGCACCATGCTCCGCGCTGGCCATCGACACTGTCCCCCAATGACTATGCTCACATCCAGTGAAAGCACTTAGCTCCGCGCTGGTGAGAAGACAAGAAGACTAGCTAGGTGCCGGACGCGGAAATTCACTTTTGTCTCTTCCTTTATAACCCGATTCGCCACCCTTCTGATTGAGATTCGAAGTTCTCTTTGTGTTGTCAAAAGCGGGGGGAGTTTTCTCTCGATTTGCGCCAATTTCTTGCCTTCTGGTTTCTTTCTTTTCTGAGGGGCTCGCACCCACTTCCCCCCTGCGAGCGCCTCGCGAGCGGGAGCTGGATGTGGTACGGCACGCCAGGCACGCTCAGGTTGGCCCGGCCGATGGTGAGGCCACCCAGGCTAAGGACACAATCACCGCACGCGTGCCTAGCCATAGTCTAGCATTCGCTCCTCGCGAGGCTCTCTTGGGCGAGCCGACAAGCCCCTGGGGAAGTCAGAACCCCACGGGCCCCAGAGAGCTCGCCTCAAAGGAAGGCGCGTCTGCGACCTCAGGACCTGCTCAAGGCCTACTAAGATCAAGATAAGTCTCGACGACAACCCTGCTCAGGGGCTCACAAGCTCGCGTTAGCACATTTCAAGTCCAACTTCAAAAAGACAGAACATTAATTTACACATTACAAGGGGTTCCCCCTCCAAAATGCTCTCATGCCGTGTGGGGCCCTGTCCAAGTCTTTGCGTGCATGTTCAAGCGAAGGAGTGCAGGCCTAACTGGACGTACTACCCCCAGCGCCGTCCTGGTCACGTTCATCCGTGCTACTCGCGCCGCCACTGACGCCGTCTTCATCGTTGTCGCCCGTGCCATCTTCATCCGCCGCGATCACCGTCGCGTCGTCATCGGGGGCGAACTCCCTTAATCTTCCTCACTATGCACATCTTCAGGGGAGTTCGTCTATATCTTGCAATCAAATTCCTCAATATCAATAGTTACACTTCATATGAGTATCCCCGTTGAAAACTTAACCTATATTGTCATCAATCACCAAAAAGGGGGATATTGTAAGTGCATCTAGTGCCCCTTAGTGATTTTGGTGTATTGAAGACTTATAGGTTAAGGGACTAATGCGTATGTGAGTGTACACAGGTCTATAAGTCTATGAGGAGTTTGATATTTACAGAGGAAGTCGGCCCCTAAAAATGAAGTTCTTTGACCGAAGACTTTGGATTTCTCAAGACTTTCTGAAGACTTTGAAAGTGAAGAAATTGGTGTGACCTTGAAGACTTGGTATTCATTCAAGGAACATGAAGCATGAAGACTTTTGTTTTTGTAGTTTCATTTTCTCTTTCTTGAGTCATAGGAAACACCGTACTGTTAAAGGGTGTCGAGGAAATACTAAGGAAAAATTTCCATGTGATGCTCAACTCAAAATCCTACACCTAGAAATCCCTTCGAGTGAAGCCATTGGAAATCTCATACAGTCCAGTCATATTCTTCAGTGATAGAGACGAAGTTCTTCTGGTCTCTGGGGAATTTGTTCTGACTGAGGAGTTAGGAATTCGCCAGTGCGGATTACCTACATAGTGAGGAACATGATAGCCCCGAGGATTTTGCTACTCAAAATTCCAACCGTTGTTGTGCTATGAGCCAGCTGTACCATAATATCTATCCACCTAACGGTCATATAATTGAAGGGCATTTATGTCTTATCATGTCGGGTTGCTCCCTAGGCTATAAATAGCCGCCCCCTACAACCACTAGCTGGTTGGCTGCTCCGAGAGAAACTGACACTTGTCATTTGAGAGCAACCCATCCTTCGAGGACTTTGAGCGAAAATCATCAAGTGAGGAAAAACCCGAACCCAAACACCTACAAACCCCAAGTGATTGAGCATCACTGAAGAGATTGATCCTACGTGGATCCGACGCTTGTTACCATTGAAGACTGTGCTTCTTCCAGATGGTTAGGCGTCATGGTCTAGATCATCCAAGAGGAATTGTGGATCGCCGAGTGACCAAGTTTGTGAAGGTTCGGAAGTCACCTGAAGACTTACCACGAGTGATTGGGCGAGGTCTGTGTGACCTTAGCTCAAGGGGAATACGGTGAGGACTGAGTGGGTGTCCGGGATTGTGTGTCCTTGGGTTTAAATACCTAGCCGCCCTAACCAAACGTACAACTGAGACAGCAGTTGGAACTAGTCTACCAAATCATTGTCTTCACCAAGCTTACAGGTTCCATTTCCTCAACTCTTTCATTTCCTCATAACTGTGTTGTGTGATTGTTCATATCTGTGCTTGAAGACTTTGACTGGAGATTTTCTCAACTTCCTCAGTTCAATTTCTTCAGTCTGTTTGTCTTCATCTTGTGTTATCATGTGCTTACGCTTTCTGTACTCTGTGCCCGTCTTCATTTCATCATGATGACTATGCTTGTGTTCTGTTATGTTTACTTTTGAGTACTTATTCCGCTGCTAGTAGTTCTTCGCTAAGGAATTTCCTCACCTGCAAATTCCT
This sequence comes from Triticum urartu, assembly GCF_003073215.2. Taxonomy (NCBI): domain Eukaryota; kingdom Viridiplantae; phylum Streptophyta; class Magnoliopsida; order Poales; family Poaceae; genus Triticum; species Triticum urartu. Next base: position 234,546,153 of record NC_053028.1, read on the forward strand.
CAGTGAATAATTCATAAAAATCACCTATTCACCCCCCTCTAGTCGATATAACGCACTTTCAATTGGTATCAGAGCAAGGTACTCCTTTGTTCTGTGTGATTTTCGTTTAACCGCCTGGAGTTTTAGTTATGTCGACCGCAGGTATGATCAAGGTCTCTGCTGGGTGTCCTACCTTCGATGGGACGGACTACCCCTACTGGAAGAATAAGATGCGAATGCATCTTGAAGCAATTGATAACGATCTCTGGTATGTTGTGGAAAATGGTGTTCCCTCAGTCACACCTTCTCTGAATGCTGCTGATGTGAAGAGATTCAAGCAACTCGATTCTCAAGCGAAGAATGTCATATGTGGCCATCTAAGCAAAGGACAGTATGGAAGAGTGAGTGCTTTGGAAACTACTAAGCTTATCTGGGATAGACTGTCCAAAGTGAATGAAGGAGTCTCAACACAGCATGACTCTCGAGTTGATGTTCTTCGCAATCTCTTCAACCACTTCAAAATACTCGACAATGAAAATGTTCAACAAACCTTTGATCGCCTCACTGACATCTCAAATGAGCTTCAAGCACTTGGTGCCACTGACATCACCGACCATGAGGTGGTGAAGAAATTGCTGAGATCGCTTGATTCCTCATTTGACACTCTGGCATCGATGATACAAGAATGTGTTGATTACAAGTCACTTGATCCCGCTGATATTCTCGAGATGCTAAATACTCATGAGTTCCAACTTGCTGAAAAAAGAGATCTCTATGGTTCGAGCTATGGCAGATCACGTGCACTGAAGGCCAAGGCAGTATCTGAGTCCGAAGATGAAGACTCTGGTAGCAGCCTTGGTGATCCTGAAGAACTAAGCCATGAGCTAGCACTGCTCGTGAAGAAGTTCCAAAAGTTCTCAAGACGTGGTCGCTTTGGAAGACCCTCAAGGAGCAATGATTCCTCATCCAGTGACTACAAGAGGAGGCTCTGTCACAAATGCAAGAAACCTGGACATTACATTCAAGATTGTCCCCAGTGGGAAAAGAAATCAAAGAAGAAGAAGTACAAGGATTACAGTTCTGGTGATGCGAAGAAAAAGAAGAAATCCACAAAATCTTCATCATCAAAATCCTCAAAGTCTTCATCTCACAAGAAGAGCAGCTCCAAAAAGGCTCAGGCATTCATTGGCAAGGAAATGGACTCTGAGGCTGAATCTGAAGAAAATGAGGAAGAGGAGGGATCTGAGGAACCCGAATCCGGTGTGGCAAGCCTAGCCCTCGCTACTACATTCGTCAGCAAGTCTATCTTCAACTCTGAAGAAAATGACCTCACCAACAAGGCTGATGAAGAAAATGATGACTACGCTCCCACCTATTGCTTCATGGCAAAGGGTGCCAGGGTACTCAAATACACCTCCTCTGAATCAAGTGAGAATGAATCTGATGAAAACCTCAAGCCCAGCTATTCTAAACTTGCTAAGATTGCTGTAAAACAACAAAGGGCTTTTGAAAAGGTTCACAACATGTTATACAAAAGTGATGATATGTTGGGTGAAGAAATGGATCGCACTAAAGCCTTGACTGAAAATCTTCAGACTTAAGACCAGGTTTGACAACCTTCAAGGTCATCATAACACTCTCTTATCTGATCATGAGAAGCTTTCTTATGAATTTCTTCAAAGAAAGCAATATCTTGAGAAGCTAAGAGTGAGTTATGAAGATCTTCAGAAGGAGCGTGATTCATTACTTGCTCAACAAATCAGCGCTTCTCAGGAAGAATTTGTTCCTCCTTGTTTGAAATGCATTGAACGTGAATCTGCTAATTCTTCACCTGAATGTTCAAATGATGCTAATGTTTCAACTTCTGCACATGCCTATGCTATCACTAATTCCTCGTCTGAGGACACTGCTAGTATCACTGACGATGCAGGGCTGAAGGAATTGTACATGACAGGCATGTACAAAAGCCTCAAAGGGCATCAGACTCTTTATGATGTGCTTAAAAAGCAGATCCTCAACACGAACCCTAGGAAAGAGGGTATTGCCTTTGAGAGGAAACTCAATGCTGATGGTACATATTGGAAGCCTGAGCAGTACCCCAAAACTACATGGGTTGCTACAAAGGGACCTCCAGTTGATCCATCTAACTTATCTGGATTTGCATGTGAATCTCCCCGTTCTGACGATGAGTCATTTGACTCCAACTATAAATTGTTCAAATGTCAGAATGGTGAAGTATTTGCTAGATATGTTGGCACTAACTACAGGAACGGTCCCCTTATGAAAAAAATCTAGGTTCCCAAAAGGTGCCTTGAAAGTCTTCAGGTGAATGTCCTCAGGACACCACCTATGAAGAATAGGAACCCCAGATCAAATTCTTCATATGGACCAAATTCCTCAAAAGGATCAAAGTCCTCACATGAGTATCATCGTGCTAACAACTCTGTTTCGCAGGGAAGAGCTAAGGGCTATGAATATGAGCATTATTCTTCTAATCATCATGTTCATAAGTCCTCGAAGAATTTCTCTGCTTATTCATATGCTTATCCTAACTCCTCTTATGTGAAACGAAATGGACTGGCTTCTATGCCACCTTTCTCGTATGGAGCTCGCAGAGTGATGAACTCTTTTCCACCCCTTCAGATGTGGGTGGTGAAGAAAAAGAACTAATCTCTTCTGCAGGGTCAGGTCTCCAGACATACGTAATCGTCTGAAGAATTTGCTGGAGACCTGAGTATGCCTGAAAGGACGCATGCTAATCATGAAGAAATGAACTTTCATTTCTCACGTCCTCATACTGCTTTATCTGTTCTTTTGCTTGATGAAATTGATCTGATGAATTGATGTCATATTCGTAAGTTGCACTAATTCATCTGCAAGATGATCAACCCAAAGCCACTAAGTGGGTCCTCGATAGTGCATGTACAAATCACATGACTGGTGACAAGAATCTATTGATGGATGCTCCATTATCTCCGTCACATCTGAAGCATATCAGCTTTGCCGACAAAGGCAAAAGTCAGGTATTGGGTCTAGGTAAGGTTGCGATCACAAAGGATCGACACAAGGACAAAGTCATGCTTGTCGAGTCCTTAGGATACAACCTCATGTCTGTCTCAATGCTTTGCGATCTTGATATGGTTGTTGTATTTGGCAAGTACCGTTGTGTTGTGGTTATGGAAGCTGACAATTCCAAAGTCTTCAAAGGCTTTAGGAGAGGAGATTTGTATATTGTTGATTTCTCTACAGGACCACAACCAGCCGTGTGTCTACTTGCAAAAGCTTTAGAAGGCTGGCTCTGGCATCGACGACTTGGTCATGCAGGCATGAGGAATCTGCACACGCTTGCGAAGAAGAAGCATGTCATCAGCATCAAGAATGTCAAATTCCTCAAGGATCACCTATGTGGAGCCTGTGAAGTTGGGAATATGACAAAGGCTAAGCATCCAGCAAAGACTATCATGACCACCACTCGTCCATTTGAATTGCTTCACATGGATCTCTTTGGTCCTAATCATTATTCTGCTGTTTCAAATGATGCATCTCAATATGGCTTTGTTATTGTTGATGATTACTCTCGATACACATGGCTACACATTGTTACTTACAAACATGAAGTGCAGGAAGTCTTCAAATGATTTTCCTCGAGGGCTTCAACCAACTTCGGTGTGAAGATCAAGCACATCAGAAGTGACAATGGAACTGAGTTCAAGAATTCTGGTCTAGATGACTACCTTGATGAACTTGGTATTACTCATGAGTTATCTGCTCCTTATACTCCTTAGCAGAACGGCGTCCTGGAGCGCAAGAACAGGACTCTTGCTGAGATGGCTCGCACTATGCTTGATGAATACAAAACGCCTCGTCGTTTCTGGATTGAGGCAATTGATACTGCATGCCACATCATCAACAGAGTATATCTTCACAAATTCTTCAAGAAGACTTCCTATGAACTCCTCACTGATAAGAAACCCAATGTAAGTTATTTCAAAGTCTTCGATGCTAAATGTTGGATTAGAGATCCTCATCACAACTCAAAATTTGCACCAAAAGCACATGAAGGTTTTATGCTTGGTTACGGAAAGGACTCGCATACCTACAGAGTCTTCAACAACGTCCTTCACAAGGTTGTTGAAACTGTAGATGTGCAGTTCGATGAAACTAATGGCTCGCAAAGAGAGCACCTACCTACTGTGATAGATGAACCAGCACCTGAGGAAACTATCAAGTTCAAGGCTACTGAGGATGTCATTCCTACTGAAGAATCTGCTGAAGAATTCATTCCAGAACATGAAGAACGTCGAGCTAATGCACCTGAAGAAAATACTGAATAAAATGGTGCTGAAGAGAGTGTTGATCAAATTCCTCAACGACAACCAGTTCATCCTCGCATTGCAAAAGAAGTGCAAGTTGAAAAGATCATCAATGACATCAAAGCGCTAGGTCCTCTCACACGCTCAAAAGCTTCACATTCATCTAACTTTTGTGGGCACTATGCTTTTTTCTCTATCAAAGAGCCCACTAAGGTAGATGAAGCATTTATGGAGCCTGAGTGGATTCAGGCCATGCAAGAAGAACTACATCAGTTCGAGCTCAGCAATGTCTGGGAACTGGTCAAATGTCCAGATCCTCGCAAGCACAATATCATTGGCACAAAGTGGATCTACCGCAACAAGCAAGATGAAAATGTCCTTGTGGTGAGGAATAAGGCACGGCTCGTAGCTCAAGGCTACACACAGGTTGAAGGAATTGATTTCGATGAAACTTTTGCACCTGTTGCTAGACTTGAGGCTATTCGCATATTACTTGCTTATGCTAACCATCATGATATCACTTTATATCAAATGGATGTGAAAAGTGCATTCCTCAATGGTAAGCTTGAGGAAGAAGTATATGTTGCTCAACCCCCAGGTTTTGAAGATCCAAAGAATCTTGACAAAGTCTTCAGACTCAACAAGGCCCTCTATGGCCTCAAGCAGGCCCCACGGGCGTGGTATGATACCTTGAAGGAATTCTTCATGAAGAAAGGCTTCAAACCCGGTTCACTCGACCCTACTCTTTTCACTAAATCTTATGATGGTGAATTGTTTGTGTGCCAAGTATATGTTGATGATATTACCTTTGGCTGTACTGACCAACGTTATAGTGATGAATTTGCCTACATGATGAGTGAAGAATATCAAATGTCTATGATGGGAGAATTAAAATTCTTCTTAGGTCTTCAAATTCGTCAACAACACAATGGCATATTCATATTTCAGGAGAAATACCTCAAGGATGTACTGAGGAAATTCGACATGCAAGATTGCAAAGGCGTCAAAATTCCTATGCCCACAAATGGCCATCTGTGCACTGATGAAAATGGTATTGACTTCGATCATAAGGTATACCGCTCCATGATTGGTTCTTTATTGTACTTATGTGCATCTAGGCCAGATATAATGCTTAGTGTTTGCATGTGTGCCCGATTTCAAGCTACACCAAAGGAATCACACCATAAGGCTGTGAAGCATATTCTTCGATATCTAGCTCACACACCAACATTTGGATTATGGTACCCCAAGGGCTCGGCTTTTGATCTCATTGGATATTCTGACTCTGACTATGCTGGTGATTGTGTGGACTGCAAGTCAACATCTAGTACATGTCATTTCCTTGGACGATCTTTGGTCTGTTGGTCCTCGAAGAAACAGAACTGCGTATCACTATCTACTGCTCAAGCTGAGTATATTGCCGCTGGTTCTTGCTGTTCTCAATTGCTATGGATGAAGCAAACTCTTAAGGACTACGGCGTCAACATGAAGAATGTGCCTCTCTTCTGTGACAATGAGAGTGCCATCAAGATTGCTCACAACCCAGTTCAGCACTCGAAGACTAAGCACATTCAGATTCATCATCATTTTCTTCGTGATCATGTGTTGAAGGGCGACATTTCTATTGAGCATGTGAATACTGAAGAACAGCTAGCCGATATCTTCACAAAGCCCTTGGATGAGAAGAGATTTAGCAAGTTGCGGTGTGAGCTAAATATCCTAGAATCTTCGAATGTTCTCTGAAAGGGACACTCATCCTAACACTTATGCAAAATTGATGACTTAGATGTGCAACACATGAAGAAACATTTTTCTTCAATCAATGAAGAATAACACTCTAAGTGTGAAGAAATTAACAAAGAATTTGATTCTCGGAACCCTACGATAATTGTACGCGGTGTCTGAAATCATCAATCTTATACGGTGGGTCACGCCACCACCAAAAGTTGAAATTCCTCAGTTGTTCAAATCTTCAACTTTGCATTGTCTTCACTGCTTCTGTTGTTCTTCTTCATTGGCTATATATATATATATATATATATATATATATATATATGAGTTTATGTCCTCTACAGCATTCACTTATAGCTATATCTTCAAGTTGTTTTTTCTGCTAAGTGAATGTGATCGGATCCTTCCCCCTCTATGCTATACTCAACCCAATCTGTTCACAAATTCTTCATGTGCGTTCTATTTGAAACTCGTTCAAAATCTTCACTGTGACCTTGTCAGCTGAAGAAATTGCGAACGGAACTTTTAACTTATCTTATCCAATTTTCGGCTTTGCCGCACAAACCGTTCCGCATCCCATGACATACTTATCCACTCACCCACGATCTAAACACGATCTCCACTTCTCAGTACGTGGGTGACACATGTCATGCGAATGAGAAGGGTCAGGGGCACGTTCGTCCAAATTCTTTGGGCGAACGGTTTTCACCATGGCTATAAATACCCTTCTCCCCTTCCTCACTTCTTTTACTCCGCTCGACCTCTCTCCAGCTCGAGCTTCTCAAACCCTAGCACCGCAGCTACTTCATCGTCACCGGTGAGGAAGAGCTTCACTGCCTCGACCTCCTCGTCGTCGTACTCGCGCCGACCTCGGAAATCTTCACTTCGCCGCCGCCGTAGTCGTCTTCCTCCACCGAGTTAGGGCGTGGAAGATCTACACAGACGAACTTCACCTCTCCATCTCTTAGTTCATCGTGTTCTTCATCTAGGGTAATTAAAAGTTACTTTTACTGCCCTCTTTGATTTGAATGTTTTCTACAAAATCTTCAAAGGTGTTTTTCTTCAAATCCTCACACACTAAAACACCTCACATATCATCTGTTCTTAATTCGTTTCTCTAAGCTATGTTTTTCTTCAAGATTCCTCAAATGTGTGGATTTTTTATCTACACATCTCTGGAACCTAAAACGAAGAACGCTTAGTGAAATTCTTCAAGACTCATCTGGTCAAATTCCTCAAACTTGTTCTGTTTACAAAACCTTCTGAGAACGCATATGACCTCTCCAAATTCCTCGCAACTATACTCTGTTCACAGGTACTCATGTCATGTGCTGAATCTCTAGGTTCTCATCAACTTAACTCATTTGCAGCGTTCCTCGAAGAAAAGTTGCATACTTCTTCAGAAAATTCAATTATTCAAATTCCTCAACTAAAGAAAATGGCTGACGGTAAGAAGCCACAGAAAGGAGGAAAGAGGGCTGAGCTCAACGCAGCGTTTGAAATCCCTGATGACATATACAAAGATTACTACACTCCTGATGAGGCCAAGTTTGGAAAAGAGGACAAAAATCAGCGCAAGGTGCGCATACAGAGGATAGAAAGGAGATGGGCTAGAGAGTGGAGGGAGTACAGATATATTGCTCCCAAGTACATGAAGAAATTCGCACTCAATCCTCCATGCCCAAGACCTCCATTGGCACCTGGCCAAATAGCTAATCCCACCAGCCTCAAGCGTGGTGAGGATTATCCGGATGAATGGGCCAAGCGCCAAGCCAAGTTGGCTAAACAAGCCAAAGAAGTGAGGAAATTCAACGAAGACTCTGCTGCTGCTGCCGCTGAGGCCTCTGTCAAGCCTAAGAAGGCCATGTCAAAGAAGCCTGCGCACAAGCCAAGTGCTTCACCTTCAGTGGTTTCAAGGCCAAGTTCCTCAGCAATGCCCTCACGGCCAGAATCTTCAAAGCCATCAAGGCCAACTTCTCATGTTGCTCCTGTTCCTCCCAAATCCTCAGCCCCTCACAAGTCCTCAGCTGCTCCGACAAAGTCCTCTGCACCTGTGCATATCGCCACGTGTCAAAGGACCACAGGCGTCTCAATTGCCTCAGGAGCTTCAGCTAGTTCCTCAGCTGCACCAAATTCTTCAACGGGACCCTCTCTACTGAAGAAAAAGGCCACTGCTGGACAAGGTCCTCGCCCTAGTCCTCAGAAGAAGCAGGTCGCCTTCCAAGAGCCGTCTGAAGAAGACGAAGCTGATGATGATGAACTTGCTGAAATCTTCAGAGATAGGCAAGTCAGGGCCGCTAGAGCCAAGGGAACAAATGTGCCACTACTTTTGGATCCAAAGTTCATCCTCGAATACATTGATGTTTGGCACAAGGACCCCAACACTCCCATGCCTGACTTCAAGCTGACTCGTGGCCAAAGTCACATGCTGACCCACTTCATTCAAGAAGAAAAATGGAAATTTGAGAAGGCCAGGCAGATCAAGAAACCGCAGTACAAGAAGGAGCGGTATCTGAAGAAAAACGTTGTCTCTATGACAACTGAAGAACTTGTCGCTGTTCAAACTGAGATCAAGAAACTCAATGATGAATTTGACGCATACCGCGCTGATTGGCTTGGAGCCAAGGTGTGCTTTGTGAAACTTGCGGATAACTTCACCTCAAATGTTGCAGCCCCAACGCAACAGGAAGTTCCTTAGGCTGAAGCATCTGCTCAGCCGACTGAAGAACATGCCAGCACCGCTGATGAAAATTAGGCTTCTGAAGAAAATGTAAGTTCCAGGGCTGATGACTGCATTCCAGCCGCTGAAGAAATTGCCAGGGCATCCACTAGTGGTGCGCCTGAAGAAACTGAAGAAGTCAGGGCAACTGCATCAGTTGTGCCTGAAGAAAATCAACCAGATTCCTCTGCTCCTCCTGCACCTACACCAACTCCGATCCTTCCATCTGCATCAGATGTGAAGAGAACCAAGGTTGCAAAGCGTGCAGTAGTGAAGAAAAGGAAAGCATCAGCTACTTCAGATTCTTCAGCTCCGAAGAAAATGAAGCCTTTGACCAGCTCGTTTGAAAAGCCCATCGATGTTGTTCCTCTCTCTACCATGCCATCAAAGGACCTTGTTCCTTTCGATGAAGAATATGTGATCCCCAGCGGATCTGATGAAGAAACTCCTTCTGCTGTTTCGTCAGAGCAGTTGGATGAAGAAATTGAAGTGGATGAGATCCCTTCAACACCTGTCATTTCCTCGCCTCTGCCTCAGTTCACTGCTGAAGAGGCTGGCGTTGACGAAATGGAAGATGAAGATGTGTACGTTGGCTGCTCCACACTAGTGATGAGTGATGAATTCTAGGAAAGTCAGCATCCAAACTCTCCAATGTTCACACCATTGCAGCAAATACCTCGGTCCCCTGCACAAACTGTTTAAATGGGCTCTGAAGAAACTCACCCCACTTCATCTGTACGTGAAGAAATTCCAGCCACTAGTGCTGAAGAAACTGCTGCTGCTGAACATCTGAAGACGCAGACTGCCACTGAAGAGGAACCAAAAATTCCTCAGCCTAAAGAACCTGTGATTGAGATTCCTGAGGTCGTGATGCAACTCACTGACACTCCTCTACCCAAGCCAAAGGATCCATTCTCTAGGAAGCAAAAGTTCAAGGCTGGTGATTTCTTCGGCGAGCACGTATTCTTCGAAGACTACAACCCTTATAACTCTGCTCGCATTAGGAAGATGCGTTTCTGGACAGCCAGCCAAGCAAATTTCTATTCCTCAGTGTTGTTCAACAAAAGCAAAATCTTCTACCATGAGCACATTCCTCACGTGGATATGGAATCTCTGTCGTGCTTCATGCCAGTCCTCAGTGTTCTTCACGATGCTGGACTATTAAACTTCTGTTCTGACATCTGCGATTGGAATGAAGAACTGATTCTTCAATTTTATGCGACGCTGCACATCATAGGAGATTCTGAAGATGTGAATTCATGGGTGCTGGACTGGATGTCTGAGAACACTCACTACACACCACCAGCTACTGAATTGCTTCGTGCCTTACCACTCAGTCCTCCCCTTGAAGAAGCTCGTTGCATTTACAGTGAACCTGAGCTTACAAATCACTACATGCAAATTCTGAAGCCAGGTCAGGCCCCATGAACCAAATTCCTCGTAAAGGAATTACTTTATGTGCCCAGAACTGTCTATCGCATTCTAACTAGGACAATGAGTCCCATCAAAGGCCACGACTCATCTGATGAGGAAATTGTTTGCATCATGAAGAATCTGGTATTCAATATCGTCCATGGCATTCCTGTCAATTATCATGATTTCTTCATGAGAACTCTGGCAAATGTTGCACTTTCTCCGTTTGAGCTGAAGCCTTATGCACCTTAGATTATGAGATTCCTCAGGACAAGGTCTTCACTCAACTACAAAGTTGATTTTCAGAATCACCTCAGCTACTTGCCCCCGATTGAAGTCCTCAAGCAGACCTATTCATCAGTTGATGAAAAGGGCAAGGCACCAGCTGTTATAGATGAAGGCATTCGTCCATTGGATGGACAGTTTCGCAAAGCTGCGTCTTATTCCACCAATGATGACTCTGCCACACATGACTCTGCCAATGCACCCAAGTCTACTCCTCAAGCCACTGCTCCTCGTGTGATGACTGATCGTGAGCTTCTGCTTAGTCTTCATCAGAAGGTGGATCGAAATCATAAATGGGTTAAGCATCAGTTTGGTTCATTTCTTCACAACATGACTGCTACACACAATGCAGTGAAGAAAAACCATTACTACCTCCATGAAGTTTTCGGTCGCACCTGGTCCATTCTGTCACATCTGTATGGTGAAGAAGATCTCAAGAAAATGGGTCTCAAGGAAGATTTTGACTGGTCTGCACCTCCACCGAAGAACTCAAGAAGGTCAAGGTTCCTTCCTTGGTGGCCAGCTCATATTCTTCATCGCGCGACACCGATGAGAATGAAGACTTGGACAACACTGCGGCAGGCCCTTCCACGACAAACGATCCCAACAACGCTGGCGCTCCTTCATCAACTTGATATTCTTCAGGGGCATTAGTCCTCATATTCGATCCTTTTGGTCATTTGATGACAAAGGGGGAGAATTTTGAGTTAGTCTTCAAGGGGGTCTTTCTATATGGGCGTTTTTTTGTTAAATTACAACTCTTGTTCTTCTGAGACTTTATTCGATCGAGTTGTAATCTTAAACCCGATGGTGCTTTGATACTTTTGATATGTGTTTCTGCATGCTTATTCCTCATATATGCTAATGCATGCATGCTGAATTACATCAGTCACCAAATTTCATCATGCATTTCAAATTCTTCATTACGATATGTCAAATGCGTGTATGGATTACAAGATATAGGGGGGATCTCCATGATTCTACTCTTCAAGTGTGCAATGCTTCAAAAGCAAATACCTCACCATGCACATATTCAGGGGGAGTTCTACTATATCTTGCAATCAAATTCCTCAATATCAGTATTTACACTTCATATGTTTATCCCCGTTGAAAACTTAACCTATATTGTCATCAATCACCAAAAAGGGGGAGATTATAAGTGCATCTAGTGCCCCTTAGTGATTTTGGTGTATTGAAGACTTATAGGTTAAGGGACTAATGCGTTTGTGAGTGTACACAGGTCTATAAGTCTATGAGGAGTTTGATATTTACAGAGAAAGTTGACCCTTAAAAATGAAGTTCTTCGACTCAAGACTTTGGATTTAAAAAGACTTTCTGAAGACTTTGAAAGTGAAGAAATTGGTGTGACCTTGAAGACTTGGTATTCATTCGAGGAACATGAAGCATGAAGACTTTTGTTTTTGTAGTTTCATTTTCTCTTTCTTGAGTCATAGGAAACACCGAACTGTTAAAGGGGGTCGAGGAAATACTAAGGAAAAATTTCCATGTGATGCTCAACTCAAAATCCTACACCTAGCAATCCCTTCGAGTGAAGCCATTGGAAATCTCATACAGTCCGGTCATATTCTTCAGTGACAGAGACGAAGTTCTTCTGGTCTCTGAGGAATTTGTTCTGACTGAGGAGTTAGGAATTCACCAGTGCGGATTACCTACACAGTAAGGAACATGATAGCCCTGAGGATTTTGCTACTCAAAATTCCAATCGTTGTTGTGCTATGAGCCAGCTATCCCAAAATATCTATCCATCTAACTGTCATATCATTGAAGGACATTTATGTCTTATCATGTCGGGCTACTCCCTAGGCTATAAATAGCCGCCCCCTACAACCACTAGCTAGTTGGCTGCTCCGAGAGAAACTGACACTTGTCATTTGAGAGCAACCCATCCTCCGAGGACTTTGAGCGAAAATCATCAAGTGAGGAAAAACCCAAACCCAAACACCTACAAACCCCAAGTAATTGAGCATCACTGAAGAGATTGATCCTATGTGGATCCGACACTTGTTACCTTTGAAGGTTGTGCTTCTTCCAGACGGTTAGGCGTCATGGTCTAGAGCATCCAAGAGGAATTGTGGATCGCCGAGTGACCAAGTTTGTGAAGGTTCGTAAGTCACCTGAAGACTTACCATGAGTGATTGGGTGAGGTCTGTGTGACCTTAGCTCAAGGGGAATACGGTGAGGACTGAGTGTCCTGAGCTGCGTGTTCAGGACTGTGTGTCCTTAGGTTTAAATACCTAGCCGCCCTAACCAGACGTACAACTGAGACAACAGTTGGAACTGGTCTACCAAATCATTGTCTTCACCAAGCTTACTGGTTCCATTTCCTCAACTCTTTCATTTCCTCATAACTGTGTTGTGTGATTGTTCATATCTGTGGTTGAAGACTTTGACTGAAGATTTTCTCAACTTCCTTAGTTCTATTTCTTCAGTCTGTTTGTCTTCATCCTGTGTTATCCTGTGCTTACGCTTCCTGTACTCTGTGCCTGTCTTCATTTCATCATGATGACTATGCTTGTGTTTTGTTATGTTTACTTTTGAGTACTTATTCCGCTGCTAGTAGTTCTTCGCTAAGGAATTTCCTCACCTGCAAATTCCTCAGTGAAGAATTCATAAAAATCGCCTATTCACCCCCCTCTAGTCGATATAACGCACTTTCACTTCCACGCGGGGATGAGGGGCGCTCTCCTCATAGATGGCACTCAGGTCTCGGTTGGCCCTCACCTTGAGGGCCTGAAGCATGGGAGCATGCTCACGCTGCAGCGTCTGCCGATGACACGCCTCGTCCGCATTCTGCTTCATGAGGGACGCGGCGCCATCGATCTGCCGCTGGAGCGAGAGCAAGTCAGCACGTGACGCGGCCAAGTCAGCCAGGGCCGAAGCCTCATCCGCCTTGGCAGCCTTCTCGCGCTGCTCCATCTCATTCAGCTTTTTCCTGAGGGCGGTGGTCCTGGCCTCAGCTTCGGCCTCCAGGAACTCCAGCTTCAGGCGGTGCTCATTGGCAAGATCCGCATGAACCTTCGCCACCATCCAGTCGACCTCCTCCTGGACCTTGGCTTCCTGTGTGGTGACAGCATCCTCAGTCGTGGCCACCTGGCGCTCCCTCACCTCCAGCCGCTAAAGCTCCAGGCTGCGCTCCAAGGCCTCCAGCGCCAGTGCCTCCTCGCGCTTCAGGATCTCCTCCTCTTCGGAAGGTGCTCCCGTCATTGACGCCAGGACGGCCCTACGTGCCTTGATCCGCTGCTCAAGGGTAGCGTTCAAGTCCTGGAGCTCCCGTTCGTGCTCCTCGGTGGTCTCGCGACGATGGTCGGCTTCCCTGGCCTCCTCCAAGGCCCGAGTGCTGGCCTCACGTGAGATCACAAGGGACACCGCGGCCTTTGCCTTGTCATTCTCATGTTGAAGATGCCCAAGGTTGATGGAGACCTTCAACCGGTGCCACTCATGAGCCAGGCGAAGGTCCTCTGTCTCAAGGCGAGCATCGACTTCGACCAGCTCTTCTCTAAGATGGCTCAGCACACCCATTGCCTCCCGGAAGAGCTCATGGCGTACGGGGCCATGCCCGCGCACAAACTCTAGTGCAGGGCCAAGCCCTTGCTCCACGCCAAGGGTTATTGGGGAAACTTGCAGTGGCCTACCTGCCCCTGGCAGGGGGCTTGAGGCCGGCACCTTCCCTGCCACCTTGCGGGCTTTGGCGGAGGGGCTGGGTGGTGCGGCCTCGCCGCCCGAAGACGAAGCCAGTTCTGGGGTCCCTGCCCAGCCACCAGCAATGACCAATGGAGGAGCCCTTGGAACACCTGCCGCACCCCAGGCTGGAGCGCGAAGGAAAGAAACCAGGAAAGCAAGGTTGGGGGCCCCCGTCGGTGCGTCCGCCTCTTGGGCAGGCCCTGTGCCTCAGGCGGTGGCCAGACATGAAGGGTTCGAGACCAAGAGCGAGCTGAGGACTAGTGAAGGCAGCACCTCGGGAGGCCTCACCGTTGACGCCGAGGGGGCCCTGAAGAGCCATCATTAGGAAAGAAGGCAGCGCACAAGAAATCGCGAAGATAAGGTACTCACTCGTCTGCAGCTATGAACTTCCTCTGCTTCCGTGGCCGGTAGGCGCCACCACTGCATCTTGGACCCCCCCCCTTTCTCTTGTGGGGTGCTTCAAAGTTCAGGCGAAGCTGCTTGAAGCCCCGAGCACGACCATCAGTGCCTGGGGCATTCGGCGGGGCACCTGAGGCGGTGACCTCGGGAGCGTTGGGCTGCGGCAACTCTCCAGCCCTCACCTCAAGACTGCTTGTCCGAGCTTCTGGGGTGGCGGGAGCTCCGGATCGCGTCGGCTCTTCGGCCGCCCCCTTAGGGCAGGACACCCGAGCTTCGGCAGCTGCCACCTCAGGAGCGCCATGCTGCGTCACCCCTTCAGCAGCTGCCTCGGTGGCCCTTAGCGGTATTCGCCCCCCTGGATCCTCCTCTGGGGCGCACGCCACAAGGGCGGTAGGCAGAGGAACCACCAAGACGGGGTTCTCGCGGGGCCCTTCAAGGCCAGCCAGGCACAACCCCACTCATCAAAGAGGGGCATCTGCCTCACGAACTCCTCCTAGTTCGAGCAACAGTACAGGAGGCAGCCCTCCTCATGAAGCGTGGCCAGCATCGGGTCACCCGCCAGGAGCTCAATCACCATGCGCAGCGTCTTTGGAGGAAGCATGGACACCTGGAGCATCATGGGGTCCTCGCTGCCGGAGAAGGCCCACATCGGGTGGAAATGGCGCTGAAGCGGGGCAATGCGGCACCGGATGAACTCCCTCACCACCATGGGCGCCGTCACCCCAAGATCCTTCAGCCTGGCCAGCTGGCACCAGACTTGACCAAGCCGATGGTCGACAAGCTTTGCATGCTCCCAGCCGGAGCTAGGTACGGCCGGCGCCCGAGGAAGCATGAGCAGAGAGTTGAGCACGTCGACGTCCACGAACACCCACCGCTTTCGGAATCCACTTATAGCTGGCAAGAGCTCAAAATCGATGCCCGAGCCGGTCGTCACCGCCACAGCCTAAAAAGCCACGCACCCGGAGCACTGGCGGGCATCGACCAGGTGAAGTGAGAAGAAATGGTAAAACAAGGCCACGGAGGTGGTGATGCCCACCATGGCCTCGCAGACAAAGGTGAAGACGGCAAGAAGAATGATGGACTGAGGATCCAGATGCAGCGCGTGGACTTGGTAATGAGAGTGTATGGCGTTGAAGAAATCAGAGGAGGGATCAGGCCGGCCAAGAGAGCGTGAAGATGAAGGGGAATCTCAGTGGTTGCCATGTCAACCATGATCCGGGAGGCGGGCCAAGCCACCGTTGCCTTCCACTCATTGGAATTGCCGGCGATTGCCAGACAGATCTTGTCTAGCCCTTCTTGGTTAACCACCGTCGACCGCTCGAGGGAGGGCTTGAAGGCTGGCGGGGGCTCGACCGAAGCGCTGGCTCTCCTCTTCTTCTTCGACCGCGGCGCCATAGCAGCAAGGGAGGACCAGCGTCGTTGTCAGATCCGGGAAGGGAGCCGCTGTCTTTCTCGGAGATGAAGGGAGCCAGGGGAGAGCACGGCAAGCAATGAAGGCGAGGCTGCGTTGGCGATGGCGGCCGCCAAGACGGGCGAATATCAAGGTTGTGTGGGGAAGTGGGGGCGCCCACAACCCACCAATCGCCACGCGTCAACCGAGGCCGCAGGCGGTTGGGGCCCGCGGTGCTCCGCACTTGCCCTTTAGCTTCGCCTCGAAGCCAAGTACGAGCGCGCCTTGGGCCTGGGGGCTACTGTCGGCGTCCTGGGAACAGGGGTACCCAGACTTGCCTGCCTGTGGCCCACGACGTGGCTACATCGACGGCCCGGTACAGCCTAGCTTCAGCAACAACAACCCAAGACCCTCGTGAGGCGGACGACACCAAGGCCTTCCTAGGGGGTGGCCTCGCTAGGCTGGCTCCCGAGGAGCGGAGACATCAAGGCGAGGTGCACCTCACGAGGTTCACATGACATGAGCCATAACGATCAAGGCCAGGCGGGCGCCAGTGGGCGCAGCGTACCAGTTTGCCCTTTGGTGCCAAGGAGGCAAGCGCAGGTGTGGAGTCCCGAGGAATCAAGCAAAGGTTTCCATATTGGTGCAACAAGACCAGGACCGCCAGGACGGCAGGACGGAGGTCATCGCGGAGCCCACCTTGGCGTCACCACCAGAGGCTTTCGCAGGCAAAGACTACTTTTGTCAGGATAACTTGTACTAGTTGTCCCGTTTCAAATTTGGTCGTTGTGGGATCCCTTCCCGCCTTGCATTTGGGAAGAGGACCAAGGCCGCTATAAATAGGACTTAGCCACCACCATAGAAGGGGACGGATCATTCAAATCATCCTCTCACCCACTAGCTCATCGAGCTCAAGAACACCTCACCTCCTGAGGCTGTGGAACCACTGTACTAGTTCATCCTCAGCCCCTCGAGGCAATCCACCACAAAGCTGGAGTAAGGTATTACACCGCAAGGTGGCCCGAACTAGGATAAACGGTTGCATCTCATGTCCCTTGGGTTTGTCAAGTTAGGCCTTGGAGTCGTTGAGCAGGCAGATTGGTGAGGACGAGTTCTTCACACGCACCCCAGTGTTCGAACCTCTCAAGGGTCTGCGGAACCCTGGATCCGACAGAGCTCAACCATCGAGGTCGGCAGTGGCTTGATTAGAGCACATCCATCACGGTCGGTGGCGGGATAGTGGAGGTCAAACTCCAAGCGGTAGCCCCACTAAGCTTTGCTCCTCGACCCTGCTATCTCGGCGTACCGCCGCATCGCGCTTCTCTATCTGATGGGTGGAAGTCGTTGCGCAGCTAATTAATTAAGGTATTCTTTTCATTGAGTGGCTTAATTAAGGTATTCAATTCATAAGGGTAGTGTTGTAGTACTCTGCATGTAAATTGATTGGCCATTAAGTTTTGTCATCGCACGAATGGATAACAATATGGAGCGTCATTAGTAATTATGAAAATAAAATCTTGTGATTTATGCACACATCTTTGGGCATCGGTTAATCCGTGTATTAATGTTGTTGTTTTGTTTTTAATTACCCTTCATGTGGTGCAGATGGATCGATCTGAATGGATAGAAAATCGCTGAAGCTCAGCTTTTTATATGTGGCGTGATGGAGTTCATCAATTTGGCTGAAAGTACAAAGAAGAGAATTGGTGATGAGGATTACATCCTGTGCCCATGCAGTCATTGTGCCAATACATAGTCACATAAAGTTACAGCTGTCGAGTTCTGTCGACGTCCTGGGAATGGGGGTACCCAGACATGCCTGCTTGCGGCCCAGGGTGTGGCTCCACCAGCGGCCTGGTATGGCCCACCTTCGTTAACCAACACTAAAGACCCTCATGAGGGGCCAAGCCTCACGAGGCGGACGACACAAGACCTCCTAAGGGGCGACCTCACTAGGCTGGCTCGCGAGGAGTGGAGAGATCAAGGCAAGGGGCACCTCGCGAGGTTCCCGTGACGTGAGTCGTGACGACCAAGGCCAGGCGGGCGCCAGCGGGTGCAGAGTGCCAGTTTCCTCTTCGGTGCTAAAGAGGCAGGCGCAGGCGAGGAGTCCCAAAGTGTCAGGCAAAGGTTTCCATATCGGTGCAATGAGACCAAGACCAGCAGGACGGCAAGATGGAGGTCATCACGGAGCCCATGACGGCGTCATCACCAGAGCCTTTGGCAGGCGAAGACCACCTTTTGTCAGGATAACTTGTACTCATTGTCCCCCTTCAAACTGGCCGTTGTGGGATCCCTTCCTGCCTAATATTTGGGGAGAGGACCCGGGCCTCTATACATAGGACTAACCACCACCATAGGGAGCATGGGATAAGGGACCGGATCCATTCCACCAAGGCCACCACTGTCGGCGTCCTGGGAACGGGGGTCCCCACACTTGCCTTCTTGCGTCCCACGGTGTGGCTCCGCCAGTGGCCCTGTACGGCACATCTTCATCAGCAAACACTCGAGACCCTCGCGAGGGGCCGAGCCTTGCGAGGCGGACGACGCAAGACCTCCTTGGGGGCGGCCTCACCAGGCTGGCTCATGAGGGGCGGAGAGATCAAGGCAAGGGGCACCTCGCGAGGTTCCTGTGACGCAAGCCATGACGACCGGGGCCAGGCGGGCACCAGCGTGCACAGCGTCCTCATTTCCTCTTTGGTGCTAAAGAGGCAAGCACGGGCGAGGAGTCCCGAGGCATCGGGCAACGGTTTCCATATCAGTGCAATGAGACCAAGACCAGTAGGACGGCAGGACGGAGGTCACCGTGGAGCCTAGGACGACGTCACCACCAGAGCCTTTGGCAGGCGAAGACCACCTTTAGTCAGGATAACCTGTACTAGTTGTCTCCCTTCAAATTTGGCCGTTGTGGCATCCCTTCCCGCTAGCATTTGGGAAGAGGACCCGGGCCTCTATAAATAGGGCTAGCCACCACAGTAGGAGGCAACTGATCCGAGGCCATTCAGATCATCCTCATCCACACAAACTCACTAAGCACAAGAGCACCTCTCCTCAGGAGGTTGTTCTTCCCTTGTAACTGTTGATCCTCATCCCAAGAGGCAATCCACCACACCACACTGGAGTAGGGTATTACACCACATCGGTGGCCCGAACCAGTATAAATCTTGTGTCCCTTTGTTCTACGAGTTCGACGCGTTGAGCCTTGAGATCGCCGTGAGGGAGAGTGCAAAGGGGGAGGAGAGATCTTCGTGTGCACCCCAGTGTTCGAACCTCGAGGGTTTTGCCGAAACCCGAAATCCGACATTTGGCGCGCTAGGTAGGGGTGCACTGAACCCTTCCTTTCATCGATCCACGCTCCGCCATCACCGCGACTTGCCCCCATGGCCTACATTGCTCTTCCGGCTGCGATGACAGATGCCCATGGCGGAGCCAGGGGGCTCCGGGCCTTAGCCCCCGCCTTGCGGCGGGTGCAGTGGTCACCCAAGTTCAAGCCAGATATGCCGCCGTGTTACGACGGCCCGGCGGACCCGTCGGCCTTCCTGCTGGCGTATGAAGAGGTCGTCCTAAAGGCTGGGGGCGACGACAAGGTCATGGCCAACTGGCTTCCCATGGCCCTCACTTGTGCACCGCGCGCCTGGCTGCTCAACCTCCCAGGATCTACGGAGGCATCTTGGGAGGAGTTGCACAGCCTCTTTACTGCGCGCTTCGCGGCACCGGCGCCCCTCGCTGTCGTGGCCCTCCTCAGTGGCTCACAAGCGCCGCCCTCGGGCTGTCACACCAAGCCGTTCCTTCGCTAGGTCGGCACCGTTTCCGTGCGGCAGGGAGCTCCCCCGGGTTGGGCGGCGCCCAAGGCCGACCTGACCTTCGACTCGGGGGATCACCCAGTCACCAGCGTCGGCTCGGGTGTGCTCCCAATGCTTTGCACGCCCACCATTTGAAGCATAGCTGTCACCAAGACCCTCATCGACGGCAGCGCCGGCCTCAACATGCTCTTTGTGGAGGCTTTTAGCCTCCTTCACGTGCCGCTCGAGCAGCTCCGCGAGTCCCCTGGGGCAGATCCATCTTCTCGTGACCTTCGGCACCCGTGACAACTATCGCACTGAGCTGATCGACTTCGACATCGCCCGTATTGGCCTCCCGTACAACGCCATCCTCGGGTACCTGGCACTGCTCTGTTTATGGCGGCAACCCATCCGGCCTACAACCTCATGAAGATGCCCGGGAGCAAGGACATCCTCACCATAGTCGGAGATACCAAGGAAGCTCTGGTAGTGCTCAGGCTTGCACTCAAAACCGCCGCGGCAGCACGACCGGCCGACGAGGTCACCTCCGGAGTCAAGGAGGCCGCACCAGCTAAGAAGAAGCAGTTGTTCACTCAACATCGGGCAGAAACCAAGAAGGTGCCGGTCGAGGAAGATGGGTTCTCTGGAGCCACCTTCGCCATAGGTGCTAACCTCGACCCGGATCAAGAGAAGGCATTGGTGAAGTTCTTACGCGCAAACAAGGAAGTATTCGCATGGGAACCCAAACAGCTGGTAGGGGTCCCAAGAGGGGTGATAGAGCATCACTTGAGGGTGTGCCCAAATGTGCGCCCTGTGAAGCAGAAAGCGCGGCGACAATCCACGGAGAAGCAGTCCTTCATCGTCCAGGAAACCCGCAAGCTGGAGGCCGCGGGTGTCATTTGCGAGGTTTGGTACCCCGAGTGGCTGGCGAACCCCGTCGTCATGCCAAAGAAAGGTGGGAAGGAGCGCATGTGTGTCAACTTCACCAACCTCAACAAGGCTTGTCCCCAAGATCCATTCCCACTTCCACACATCGACAAGATCGTTGACTCCACCGCAGAGTGCAACCTGCTATGCTTCATGGATGCGTTCTCGGACTATCATCTGATCAAGATGGCTGTAGAGGATGTGGAGAAGACGGCCTTCCTAACCCCGTGCGAGGTGTACTGCTACACCTGCATGCAGTTTGGGTTGCTCAACACAGGCGCGACCTTCCAACGGCTGATGCACATCGCCCTGGGTCAGCAGCTCGGGAGGAACGCTGAAGCCTACGTCGATGACATTGTGGTAAAGTCTCGGGAGGCAAGAACTTTGATTCAGGACCTGGAGGAGACCTTCGTGAGCCTGCGCCCGGTGGACTTGCGGCTCAACCCGGAGAAGTGTGTGTTTGGTGTCCCTTCTGGCAAGCTGCTGGGCTTCCTCGTGTCCCACAGGGGGATCGAGGCCAACCCGTTGACGGTCAAGGCGATCGAAGACATGAGCCCACCACAAACCCTCAAGGAGATGCAAAGGCTTGCCGGCTGCGTGACTTCGCTAGGGCACTTCATCTCCAAGCTGGGAGAGCGCGCCCTACCATTCTTCAAGCTGATGGAGAAGAAGGGCCCATTTGAGTGGACCCCGAAGGCTGACCAAGTGTTTCAAGACCTCAAGAGATACCTGACCGGCCCTCTAGTGATGGTGGCGCCCCACCCTCTCGAGCCCCTAGTGCTCTACCTTGCCGCCACTCCTTACTCTTCCAGTGCAGCTCTGGTGGCGGTTAGGGAAGAGCGCCAGGCCAAGGATACATCGCGCCGAGCTATGCCCCCAGCCGCAGCGACACAAGACCCAGAGGGCGCCGCAAGGGCTGTAGCAACACCAACGGATGACCAAGCCCAGCAAGACGACGTCCTTGGGCCTGCAGAGGCCCCAATGAGCGACCGGGCTCCGACGGTCCCACCGCTTCTGGAGGCGCCTCAACCTCCGACAAACGTTTGCCCCGTCGCCGTGCCCGCCCACGTCGAGCACCCAGTGTATTTCGTCAGCACGGAACTGTGGGACGCAAGGGCACGGTACCCCATGCCTCAGAAGCTCTTGCTCGCACTCTTGGTGGCCTCGCATATGCTACGGCACTACTTTCAAGGTCATCGAATCAAGGTTGTCTCGGCCTACCCACTGGAGAGGGTACTTAGGAGCCCCAACGCTGCTGGAAGGGTCGCTGAATGGAACATCGAGCTGCAGGCATTCCAGCTAGAGTTTAGCACAACCAGGGTCATCAAGGGAGCCGTGCTCGCCTATTTCGTGGCAGAATGGACGGATGCCCCGGGGCTTGAAGCAGGCGAGGACCGATCCCTCTCGCCGGGAAGTGAAGCGCCCGACGACTGGGTTATGTATTTCGATGGCGTGTTTGACGCCAGGGTGTGGGCGCTGGAGCAGTGCTCATCTCGCCCACCTAGGACAAGCTCTATTACGTCGCGCAGCTCTGCTTCCAGCAGGGCGAGAAGGTCTCCAACAACATTGCAGAGTACGAAGGCCTCATAGCTGGCCTTAAGACTGCGGTGTCCCTAGGGATGAAGCGCCTCACCATCAGGGGTGACTCGCAGCTCCTCGTCAACTTCTCCGATAAGGTATACGAGCCAAGGGACGAGCACATGGGGGCATACCTCGCGGAGGTACGCAAAATGGAAAAGCAGTTCCTGGGTCTAAAATTGCAGCACGTGCCCCGTGGCACCAACAAGGAGGCCGATCACATCGCCAAAAGAGCATCCAAGCGACTACCCCAAGAGCCTGGCGTCTTCGAGGAGCGGCTCTTCAAGCCGTCGGCACCACCTCCGCTTTGGCCAACGCTGCCTCGGGAGGAGCTCCCCCAACCACCTGCCTCGGGAGCCTCGGCCTGCGGCCCGACCACGGGAGCGCGCCTACTCTTGGCGCTCGAGCCTCAGGAAGGGTGCTGGACCAAGGAGTTCAAGGAATACCTGACGCAAGGGACGCTGCCGGAGAAAGAGGAGGATGCGGAGCGCGTGGCCTGATAGGCCACGGCGTACTGCATCTAGGATGGTGAGTTATACAGGAAGCGGCCGAATGAGTTATACAGGGGAACGAGTTGCTAGCTGACATACACGGTGGAGACTTCGGGCACCACTCGTCGTCATGAACCCTCATCGGCAAGGCATTCCACAGCGGGTTCTACTGACCTACGGCGCTCAACGACACGACTGAGCTGGTGAAGTCCTGTGAGGTCTGTCAATTCCATGCCAAGCAGATCCATCAGCTAGCTCAGGACCTCCATACCATCCCGCTCTTGTGGACATTTGCAGTCTGGGGGCTTGATATCTTAGGCCCGTTCCCTCGGGCGCCTGGGGGCTACCGCTACCTCTACGTCACCATCGACAAGATCACCAAATGGGCGGAGGTAGAAGCTGTCCACACCATCCCGGACGGATCTGCGGTCAAGTTCATCAAGGGTCTCGCGAGCCGGTTCGGGGTACCTAATCGCATCATCACCAACAATGGCTCGCAGTTCACTAGCAATCTCTTCAATACATATTGTGCTAACCTTGGAACACAGATCTGCTATGCTTCGGTGGAACACCCTAGGAGCAATGGTCAGGCTGAACATGCCAACGCAGAGGTCCTGACAAGCCTCAAGACCAGGACCTTCAAGAAGAAGCTCGAAGCTTGCGGCAGGGGCTGGCACGATGAGCTCCAGTCTGTGATGTGGTCCATCCGCACCACCGCCACCAAGGCAACACGCAAGACCCCGTTCTTCCTTGTCTACGGAGCAGAAGCGGTTCTTCCTCACGAGGTCAAGCATCGCTCCGCGTGGGTCCTAGAATTTGATGAGGCGCAACGGGACGCCATGCGGGGGATGGACCTCATGCTGCGGGAGGAACACCGCCGTGAAGCCACACTTCGAGCGGCAAGATACCAGGAGGTGTTGCAGCAGTATCACTGTCGCAGCGTTCGCTCTAGGACGCTCGAGGTGGGTGACCTCGTCCTAAGGCGGGTTCTCTCCAGGGAAGGGCTGCATAAGCTTTCACCCATGTGGGAGGGCCCGTTTAAGGTTGTCCACGTCTCTAGGCCTGGCGTCATGCGCCTAGACACGTAGGATGGGGTCCCCATCCTGAATGCGTGGAACATCCAGCACCTCCGGAAGTTCTACCCATGAAGCAAGGCCCGGCGCTTGTGAAGGAAGGCCCAGTGCATGTGAAGGTCCCTGCTCGTGACACTCTCACGTAATAATGAGTGGGGCTGTACACGCCCCAGAGTCTCAGGAGTGCCGCCTTCGGTCCTCGGGGGCTCCCTCCCATGTTCTAGTGGCAGCACTTAGCTCCGCGCTGGTGAGAAGACTAGACTAGGTGCCAGACGCGGCTTTTCATTTGCTTCCCGTAGTTGGCTTGCCCCTCTTTAATGAAAATTTGCTTTCTGGTGTTCCTTGTCGGCTTGGTTCCATCTCCTTTTGCCTCCGCTTCTGCCCTCGGTTCCTTGTTTTGACCCGTGCTCTCCCTCGCATGCCTCGCGAGGGGGCTAGACAGGTGCCCTCGTGAGCGTTTTTCCTGTTCTTCGCGAGGCACCCTCGCTCGAGCTCACAAGCTGGCGCACCTCTCTCAATCTGTGCCCCTCGGGTACCATGATGCGAAGCGCTGGGTCGTGGCTGGCTGCGCCTGTGACCAGGGCTCGGAAGAATAAGAGTTTCCTAACGAAATTTTGTAGTTTGTAGACGCCTCCCAAGCCAAGGAGGCCTCGCCAGGCACTGGGAAATGCGCGCCTCACGAGGCGGAAACTACTTCGAGCGCGCCAAGCTAAGTTATTTCTACGCGCCTGGATAAAACGCCAATGCTGCAATGCGACATAGGAACTATAAACATAGCATAGCAAATTGGAAATCATGGTTCGTTGCACGCCCCTGCGGGGCCCCATACTTGTCTCTCTCTTAGTGCGGGAAGAAAAGGAAGAACGAAACAAAAGTGGCGCGTGCCCCCGCAGCAGTTCACGAGGATGGGCCCATGGCACTCTCCTGGGCTCAGTCAGACCCCTCCTCGCGCTTCACTGGAGCGCGGCGACAAGAAGACCCGCTGTGTAACACTCACGATGCGGCTATATCTCCCACGTGTCGGAGCACGACTTAGAGGCATAACCGCATTGTAGGCATGTCGCAAGAGGGGTAATCTTTACACATCCCATGTACTGAATAAGAAGGATATAAAGAGTTGGCTTACAATCGCCACTTCACACAATACATAAATATAGCATTACATCAACCAGAATACAATCAAGGTCCGACTACGGAACCAAAATAAATACAACCCCAAATGCGATAGATCCCCGATCGCCCCGACTGGGCTCCACTACTGATCAACTGGAAACGAAACAACACAACAAACACGATCTTCATCGAGCTCCTCCTTGAGCTCGGTTGCGTCACCTGCACTAGTATCATCGGCACCTGCAACTGTTTGGAAGTATCTGTGAGCCACGAGGACTCAGCAATCTCACACCCGCAAGATCAAGACTATTCAAGCTTATGGTTAGGAAAGGGGTAATGAGGTGGAGCTGCAACAAGCACTAAGCATATATGGTGGCTAACATACGCAAATAAGAGCAAGAAGAGAAGCAAAGCAACGGCCGTGAACTAGAAGTGATCAAGAAGTGATCCTGAAACTACTTACATTCAAACATAACTCCAAAACCGTGTTCACTTCCCGGACTCCGCGGGAAATGGACCATCATGGCTACACACGCGGTTGATGCATTTTAATTAAGTTAAGTGTCAGGTTTTCTACAACCGGATATTAACAAATTCCCATCTGCCCATAACCACGGGCACGGCTTTCGAAAGTTCAAAACCCTGCAGGGGTGTCCCAACTTAGCTCATCACAAGCTCTCACGGTCAACGAAGGATATTCCTTCTCCCAGGAAGACTCGATCAGACTCGGAATCCCGGTTACAAGACATTTCGACAATGGTAAAACAAGACCAGCAAAGCCGCCCGAATGTGCCGACAAATCCCGATAGGAGCTGCACATATCTCGTTCTCAGGGCACACTGGATTGTCCAAGATTCTGGTAGGCCAACCCAGAGTTGCCCCTGGTGGTCACCGGCTGCTGACAGGTTGGACCAACACTCAGAGGAGCACTGGCCCGGGGGTTTAAAATAAAGATGACCCTTGAGTCTGCAGAACCCAAGGGAAAAAGCCTTAGGTGGCAAAAGTAAAACCAAGGTTGGGCCTTGCTGGAGGAGTTTTATTCAAGGCGAACTGTCAAGGGGTTCCCATTATAACCCAACCGCGTAAGGAACGCAAAATCAAGGAACATAACACCGGTATGACGGAAATTAGGGCGGCAAGAGTGGAACAAAACACCAGGCATAAGGCCGAGCCTTCCACCCTTTACCAAGTATATAGGTGCATTAAAGTAAACAAGATATTATAATGATATCCCAACAATAATCATGTTCCAACAAGGAACAAACTCCATCTTCACCTACAACTAGCAACGCTATAAGAGGGGCTGAGCAAAGCGGTAACATAGCCAAACAACGGTTTGCTAGGAAACATGGGTTAAAGGCTTGACATGGCAATATGGGAGGCATGATATAGGAAGTGGTAGGTATCGCGGCATGGCAATAGAGCGAGCAACTAGCAAGCAAATATAGAAGTGATTTTGGGGGTATGGTCATCTTGCCTGAGATCCCGCAAGGAAGAAGAACGAGTCCATGAAGAAGACAAACAGACATAGCCGAACAGATCCTCACAACTACGGAACGAAACCGAAGACGAGAGAGGCAATCTGGAAAGAAGCAAGCAACATAGTAAACAATCATCACATAAGCATGGCACGATGCGCAAACAAGTATGATGCATGTCCGGTTTAAAGAGGCATGGCATGGCAAATTGCACAAACAAACCTACAAATTAAGTGGAGCTAAATATACAACGGAGTTGCATATTGAAGAAAACACCACATGACTTATTTGGTTCTCTCTCGTTTAGGTACTCAACAATATTAAATGTTGGTTAGCATGGCAAGAGGTGAATCATAACAAAAACTATACTATCTAAACAATTTAAATGGGGCTGGATACAACAAACAACAAATCCGGGAAATCCCCATATGCATTAGCAATTTGGTGCAACAACAATTTTAAACATTTTTAAAAGTTTTTATCATGATGCGGATGACATATGCAAGTTTATGCAAGTTTTAAGAGAATATTGATAAGAGCATTATGAAGCATTTGTCATCGTGGAGGAAACGAAAGGGGTGCCACGGCAACGATAACGAAACGGTGCCACGGCAACGTTCCGGTTCCGACAACTCATTGAGACGTCGGTGCAAAAGAAAGTGTGGCGGGAGCGTGCAAAAGATGGTGGGGTGATCCCGGTTACCGGGTTCCCACGGGTCGACGACGGTGACAGGGCAAAAGAGGGGCAACGTGCACCGACAATTCGAGCATGGAGCAAGCACGATAATCTCATACATCACATATGCATTCGTTCACGGGCGATCATCTCGGGGTTATACATTCGAAGCATGCGTTATCGGAGGGGTTCGAGTTTGATGCGGTGTAGGGGAAGTAGACATTCTCGGGATGTTCGTAGTAGAAGTAGTCGTTCTTGCATGCTCTAGGGTCGACGATAGAGGTTCTCACGATCTCAGTGATGGTAGTGGTACATGTTTATCATTGCACGAGTTTCTGTAGATGTTCGGGGTCACGGTGAGGAACTTGATGCATCGTTGAACTTGGCGTCCGAGGAATCCCGCGTAGTCGTACACGAGTCATAGTCGAACTTGACGGTTCCGTTACACGGTTCTTCGGAGACGGTAGTTGTTCTCGGTTCGTAGACGAACTTGATGGAATCTTCAACAATGGAACTTGGCGATACTCCTTGTTCGGCAGTCGTACATGTTTGGAGTGGTACTTGCGTCTTCGGTCAGTAGTCGTTCGAGCGCCCTGGTCTTGCCGGAGGGGTACTTCACGCTTGCGGTCCAACTTTGAGGTCATAGCCGTGTAGTCGAACTCCGTCATGGTCTTCGGGGTCTTGGCGGGTTCCAGAACAACAGCGGAATGGAGGGAGATGAAGCCGCAGCGGGTGGTCAACGCCCATGGAAGTTCAGGGCATGGTGCGGGGCTGTAGGCCGACGCTGCTGGCGATCTGGGGACACCGGGACCCAAAGCAAAGGAGCAGGGGAGGAGCTTGGAAGCAGCGGCTGCAGCAGGAGCTTGGGCCATGGCTGCACGATAGGAGAGGAGGTGGGCGTGACGAAGGGACGGCACGACCCGGTTGGCCGAGGAGTTCGACGGCGGTCATGCTTCAGCGGCCTCGGTCGCCGGCAGCAGAGGTGCGAGGCGAGCTGCGGCCTCCTGGTGGTCGCGGACGGCGGCGATGCTGGAGACGGAAGGAACGGCGCGAAGGACGGGTGGCGCGGAGTAGCAATCTGCTACTGGTCACCGACGCGGGCGAGACAAGGGGCGGCGGAGCGCCCTGGCTGAGGGAGCAGAGGGGAAGGCTTGGGCGCTGGGGGAAGCAGCAAGACGCGCCATGGTGGTCAGAGCAGGGGAAAGAGAGGTGGCCGCGGCAGGGTCAGGGCGGCGCTCAGTTGCAGCAGTCTTGGAGGTGGGGTGGCGAAGGGACGGTGCTCGCCGGAGGGAGATGGGGATCGGGCGAGGCGCGACGCATGTGTGCGTGTGTGAGGCGTCACTACGAGAACGAGGGAGAGGGAGATGGTACCGGGCGAGGCGCTCTCTCCCTGTAGGTGCGGCGCACGAGGAGGACGAAGGGAGAAGGGGAGATTGCTAGGGTTAGAGCAGTGGGCTGCGGGAGATGGGCCTAGGGAAGTCGGAGGCAGGGCCTTGGTGCCAATTAGGTGGGGAGAGGAAATAAAAAACAAGCCAGGAGTCTGCTGGGCTGTTGGGCTCCTCTCTCCTCTCTTTCTTCTTTAATTGAAAAGAAATAGAGAGAAAGGAAAAAGAAGGGGGTTTAGGGAAAAGAATTTGAGCAGGAGGACAATTTTCCTGGACTCATAAAAATGTGCATGTTCACAGAAAAATAGAAGTGGCAAGATTGAAAGATCTGGATTCAAATCCATTTGAATTTAATTCAAATGGTTTGAGTAAGTACAAGGTTTTGAAGAGTCCAAAAATGTTGGGAATTTTGGTGGAGCTTGGGAAAGTTGAAAGAATTTGCGGCAAAGTTGGAGGCCAATAATTGAGAAGGAAAAGTCATGGAGCTTAATTGTAAGTGTGTTATGGTTAATTCCAAAAGAATGGAATATTTATAATAGCTCCCTAAAATATTGGGAGAGTATGTTATAAAGAGCAATCACCATGTGAGTCCCCTCGATTTAAATGGACCGAAGATCCATGCAATTTATTTAGTTGAGTTGCAAAAGATTTATGGGATGATGGCATGATCACATGATGTAACGCAAAAATAAAAGGGGAGGCACAAATGAAACACACGGTGAAACCCGGAACATATGGAAGTCTTCTTGAGTATCGGATAAGGATATTGACGGAAAAGAATGGAGAGACTTCACATGAATAAAAGGATACTTGATTAAGAAATCCGAGTCCTTGAAAAAAAAGGGTGGGAGGGGGGGAAAAACAAAGGCAGCTTGGGACGAATGAAATGAACACCATTGAGAAGAACTAAGATTGGATCTTGCAAATGTTGAAATGATTGGATCCACTTGAAGAGAAACATGCCGGTAGAGAAGAAATTTAGATGACAATCTCGATGATCAAGAAGGATTAGCATTCACATAGATATATGAGAACACCGCTTAGGGAAGGTATGGAATCAACACTTGACATTGAAGCAACTCGAATACCACAATTCAAAACAAAACAAAGGATTGGCTTGCAGAAAAAGCCGGAACAAACATATGATAGAGATTTCGTCCGAAGTTTTCGTGGTGGGGCCCACATGGGCTCGATCATAGAGCGCCATCGTGTACAAGGCAGTGCACATGACATACGAAGTGTCCCCGAGTCAGCATAGCCAAGGACTCTTTAAGACACAACGAGACCGCTGTAAAACCAACCGTGGATAGGCGGACCACTAGACGTCGAACCCCAATTTCATATCATACATCTGTCGAAAAGATATCCCAGGAGCTACTTGAATTCCCACTTATAAACTCCCGAAACTTTCTGGTTATGCAATCAGGTGCTGGGGATACACGGGAAGCATAATATCTCACCCAAAACTAGCAAATCCTACATCCAGCTGTATCCATCATAAAAAAAAGCCAGGAGTCTGTCCGGCTGTTGGGCTCCTCTCTCCTCTCTTTCTTCTTTAACCGAAAAGAAATAGAGAGAAAGGAAAAAGAAGGGGGGTTAGGGAAAAGAATTTGAGCAGGACGACAATTTTCCTGGACTCATAAAAATGTGCATGTTCACAGAAAAATAGAAGTGGCAAGATTGAAAGATCTGGATTCAAATCCATTTGAATTTAATTCAAATGGTTTGAGTAAGTACAAGGTTTTGAAGAGTCCAAAAATGTTGGGAATTTTGGTGGAGCTCGGGAAAGTTGAAAGAATTTGCGGCAAAGTTGGAGGCCAATAATTGAGAAGGAAAAGGCATGGAGCTTAACTGTAAGTGTATTATGGTTAATTCCAAAAGAATGGAATATTTATAATAGCTCCCTAAAATATTGGGAGAGTATGTTATAAAGAGCAATCACCATGTGAGTCCCCTCGATTTAAATGGACTGAAGATCCATGCAATTTATTTAGTTGAGTTGCAAAAGATTTATGGGATGATGGCATGATCACATGATGTAACACAAAAATAAAAGGGGAGGCACAAATGAAACACACGGTGAAACCCGGAACATATGGAAGTCTTCTCGAGCATCGGTCTCGGGGCGTCACACGCTGCCACCCTCGAAATGGGCGCGGCGGCGTGGCGGCTGGTCGTAGCCGCCGCTGCTGGAGCTGTTGCCAGAAGAAGAGCCGCGGTAGCTGGACGAGCCATGGCCGGCGCCAAGGACAAGTCCGCCTTCACCCTCGCTGCGGCCGTCGCCGAGGCTGAGCACCTCACCGCTGTCATTGTCCTCAGGGCAGCACCCGATGTGGCGACCATCTTCCCCGAACACCCTCGCATAGAGGGTCGCGTTGCAATCGTACTTGAAGTGGAGGGTGCACCGCCGGCCCAGGCCGCGCGCGCGGGAAAACGTCTGCCAGTTGCGGGCCAGGGCTGCGTTGCCCGCAATGGAGACCTCGACCGCGACCCATGAAGCCTTGCTGCAGCAGCCGTCCGCCTGCAGCGAGAGACCGCCTGGACCCATGGCTGGCAGCTCGCCGACAAAGAAGTGCGGAAGATGAAGCCAGGTGCCGGTTGGGTTCTCTGACCACACGACGAACTCCGGCAGCACCTCCGATGAGTGGAAGCACGGCCGGGGAGGCCGCGCGACCCTGGCGCACCTCCCTTCATCGACGGGGCTGCCACGGCCTGGGCGACTCCCACCGCGCGAAGAGGCGCCGCCGCGGCCGCGAGGGGCCACGGCGGGGGCCGCAGTGTGCTTGCGGGGACGGCTGTGCCCCCTCTTAGGCGGCGGTGAGCCGGGCCCCTCCTGGCGGGCCTTCCCCTTTTCCGTGGTCGAGAACCTCTTTGTAGGCGCCATGGGTGTCACTGCTAGCGATGAAGCAAGGGAGAAAAAGCGAGCAGAGCAGGAAGGGATGAGTGATAACCCACAAGTATAGGGGATCGCAACAGTTTTCGAGGGTAGAGTATTCAACCCAAATTTATTGATTCAACACAAGGGGAGCCAAAGAATATTCTCAAGTATTAGCAGCTGAGTTGTCAATTCAACCACACCTAGATAACTTAATATCTGCAGCGAAGTATTTAGTAGCAAAGTAATATGATAGTAGTGGTAACGGTAGAAAAAGGTAATGATAACAAAAGTAATGTTTTTGGTATTTTGTAGTGATTGTAACAATAGCAACGGAAAAGTAAATAAGCGAAGAACAATATATGGAAAGCTCGTAGGCAATGGATCGGTGATAGAGAATTATGCCGGATGCGGTTCATCATGTAATAGTCATAACCTAGGGTGACACAGAACTAGCTCCAATTCATCAATGTAATGTAGGCACGTATTCCGAATATAGTCATACGTGCTTATGGAAAAGAACTTGCATGACATCTTTTGTCCTACCCTCCCGTGGTAGCGGGGTCCTAGCGGAAACTAAGGGATATTAAGGCATCCTTTTAATAGAGTACTAGACCAAAGCATTAACACATAGTGAATACATGAACTCCTCAAACTACGGTCATCACCGGGAGTGGTCCCGATTATTGTCACTTCAGGGTTGCCAGATCATAACACATAGTAGGTGACTATAGACTTGCAAGATAGGATCAAGAACTCTCATATATTGATGAAAACATAATAGGTTCGGATCTGAAATCATGGCACTCGGGCCCTAGTGACAAGTATTAAGCATAGCAAAGTCATAGCAACATCAATCTCAGAACATAGTGGATACTAGGGATCAAACCCTAACAAAACTAACTCGATTATAAGATAAATCTCATCCAACCTATCACCGTCCAACAAGCCTACGATGAAATTACTCACGCACGGCGGTGAGCATCATGAAATTGGTGATGGAGGATGGTTGATGATGACGATGGCGACGGATTCCCCTCTCCGGAGCCCCGAACGGACTCCAGATCAACCCTCCCGAGAGGTTTTAGGGCTTGGCGGCGGCTCCGTATCGTAAAACGTGATGAATCCTTCTCCTTGATTTTTTTTCTCCCCGAAAGTGAATATATAGAGTTGGAGTTGAGGTCGGAGGAGCTCCAGGGGCCCATGAGCTAGGGGGCGCGCCCCCACCCTCGTGGATAGGGTGTGGGCCCCCTGGTCATGATCATTTGCCAGGATTTTTTATTATTTCCAAAAATAGTCTCCGTAAAGTTTCAGGTCAATCCAAGAACTTTTGTTTCTGCACATAAATAACACCATGGAAATTCTGCTGAAAACAGCGTCAGGCCGGGTTAGTTCCATTCAAATCATGGAAATTAGAGTCCAAAACAAGGGCAAAAGTGTTTGGAAAAGTAGATACGACGGAGACGTATCAACTCCCCCAAGCTTAAACCTTTGCTTGTCCTCAAGAAATTCAGTTGACAAACTGAAAGTGATAAAGAAAAACTTTTACAAACTCTGTTTGCTCTTGTTGTTGTAAATATGTAAAGCCAGCATTCAAGTTTTCAGCAAAGATTATAAACTAACCATATTCACAATAACGCTTAGGTCTCATGTTTACTCATATTAATGGCATAATCAACTAGCGAGAAATAATAATAAATCTCGGATGACAACACTTTCTCAAAACAATCATAATATGATATGACAAGATGGTATCTCGCTAGCCCTTTCTGAGACCGCAAAACATAAATGCAGAGCACCTTTAAAGGTCAAGGACTGACTAGACATTGTAATTCATGGTAAAAGAGATCCAGTCAAGTCATACTCAATATAAACTAACAGTAATGAATGCAAATGACAACAATGCTCTCCAACTGGTGCTTTTTAATAAGAGGATGATGACTCAACATAAAAGTAAATAGATAGGTCCTTCGTAGAGGTAAGCGGGGATTAGTAGAGGTGGCAGAGCTCAGTTTTGAAATAGAGATGAATAATATTTTGAGCGGTATACTTTCATTGTCAACATAACAACCAAGAGATGGCGATATCTTCCATGCTACACACATTATAGGCGGTTCCCAAACAGAATGGTAAAGTTTATACTCCCCCTCCACCAACAAGCATCAATCCATGGCTTGCTCGAAACAACGAGTGCCTCCAACTAACAAGAGTCACAGGGGGAGTTTTGTTTGCAATTATTTTGATTTAGTTTGCATAAAGCATGGGACTGGGCATCCCGGTGACCAGCCATTTTCTTGTGAGTGAGGAGCGGAGTCCACTCCTCTTGAGAATAACCCTCCTAACATGGAAGATACGGACAGCCCTAGTTGATACATGAGCTATTCGAGCATACAAAACAGGATATTTATTTGAAGGTTTAGAGTTTGGCACATACAAATTTACTTGGAACGGTAGGTAGATACCGTATATAGGTAGGTATGGTGGACTCATATGGAATAACTTTGGGGTTTATGGGATTGGATGCACAAGCAGTATTCCCGCTTAGTACAAGTGAAGGCTAGCAAAAGACTGGGAAGCGGCCAACTAGAGAGCGACAACAGCCATGAACATGCATTAAAGTTAATGAACATTAAGTGCAAGCATGAGTAGGATATAATCCACCATGAACAGAAATATCGTGAAGGCTATGCTGATTTTGTTTCAACTACATGCATGAACATGTGCTTAGTCAAGCCACTCTAATCGTTCAAAAGAGGATACCACCCTATCATACCACATCACAACCATTTTAATAGCATGTTGGCACGCAAGGTAAACCATTATAAGCTCCTAGCTAACTAAGCATGGCATAAGAAACTATAATCTCTAATTGTCATTGCAAACATGTTTATTCATAATAGGCTGAATCAAGAACGATGAACTAATCATATTTACAAAAACAAGAGAGGTCGAGTTCATACCAGCTTCTCCCATCTCAATCAGTCCATCATATATCGTCAAAATTGCCTTTCACTTGCACGACCGAATGATGTGAATAATAATAATAATAGTGCACGTGCATTGGACTAAGCTAGAATCTGCAAGCATTCAATAAACAGGAGAAGACAAGGCAATATGGGTTCTTTTGTCAGATCAACAATAATGCATATAAGAGCCACTTTAACAATTTAATCATGGTCTTTTCCTATCGACCCCCAAAGAAAAGAAAAGAAATAAAACTATTTACACGGGAAAGCTCCCAACAAGCAAAAGAAGAATAGGAAATCTTTTTGGGTTTTCTTTTTAATTACTACAACAAGCATGGAAAGTAAACTAATTAAAAGCTACAACTAATTTTTTTGGTTTTTCTTAAGGTTTATTAAACACACAAGAAGAAAGCATAAAAGAGAAAGTAAACTAGCATGGATGATACAATGAAAAAGTATGAGCACCGACATCTAGCAATGAGTGTGTGAACATGAATGTAATGTCGGTGGGAAATACGTACTCCCCCAAGCTTTGGCTTTTGGCCTAAGTTGGTCTATGGCCACGGTTGGCCTGGCGGATATCCAAAGTTGTAACTGGGGTCGTACTGTGATGCAGCAGTCATTGCATCATGGGCTGCAGCTTGGAGGCAAGCTATCTCAGCTCTCCTCTTATACTCTTCCGCCTCCTCTCTGATTATAAAATATCTCCCTTTTGCCTGAAAGTCAAAGAAAGTAGAAGCAGGGAGAGCGACGTGATAGGTGCGTCGTTTGTTAAAGATTAGTCGGTACTGGAGGAACTGATCATTCCTCTCAACAAACTGATGACGAACCATAGCCTCATAATCCAAATAAGCAGGAGGAAACTCAACATCATCCTCACGTATGGTTATACCAAGAAAATTAGTTATGTGGGTTGCATAAATTCCACCAAAGAAATCTCCATTAAATCTATTAAGATGCAACCTATGTGCAACAATGGCTCCCAAATTATAAGATTTATCTCCTAACACAGCACTCCTAAGAATACTAAGGTCAGGGACACACATGTGACATGCTTCATCTTTACCATTAATGCATCTACCTATGAAGAGAGCAAAATAATGTATAGCAGGAAAGTGAATGCTCCCTATGGTAGCTTGTGCTATATCTCTAGATTCCCCCATAGTTATACTAGCAAGAAAATCTCTAAATTCATATTTGCGAGGTTCACTAGCACTATCCCATTGTGGAAGTTTGCAAGCAGTGGTAAAGTTCTCTAAGTCCATAGTATAAGAATTTTCATAAAGATCAAACAGGAATTTTGAGAATTACGTGAAGATGAAAATTCAAACCTCCTCACAAAGGAACTAATAAGATAGTGGTACTGATGGCATTTTTCTGCCTCGAAGCTCACAAGATCAGCATTACGCAAATATGCGTTAAATTCTTCCTTAATTCC
Organism: Triticum urartu; assembly: GCF_003073215.2. Lineage (NCBI taxonomy): Eukaryota > Viridiplantae > Streptophyta > Magnoliopsida > Poales > Poaceae > Triticum > Triticum urartu. The sequence continues at coordinate 234,581,863 of NC_053028.1, forward strand.
TGCTCGATCCATGAAGTCCTCTGAAGGCCATTCACAAGGCCGCACTGGATCATTCCTTGGTGGCTCATTGTCAGCATCACGCATTGCAAGTCTGGGTCCTTGCTTCCTTGAGGAACCACATTGGTACATTTTCCTAAGCATATTTCTCCCTCTGAAAAATTTCTGAAATTTTTAGTAACTTCAAATAAAAGTAAGCCAAGCTCAACAAAATTGATAGAAACTACTCCTACAAGTGCCTAGAGACTATATCATGCATTAGAACTACTTGGAACCATATAAATTTGACATGCAAGCTCAAGAACAGGGTCACCTAAGCAGCAAAAATATGCAATGAATAAAGCACTAGAACAAAAACTAATTGGACCAATGGAGGAGTCACATACCAAGGAACAATCCCCCAAAGCGGTTTTGAGAGAGGTGCTTTGAGCAAGGAGACCGAAAATCGCAGCAAAATGAGCTAGAACTCGTGCTTGAGCTGGATAATGGTGTTTGTGGGAGGAAGAATGAGTGTGTGGGTGCAAGAATACGTGGAGGAGGTCCACCATGGGCCCACGAGGCAGGGGGCGAGCCCAGGGGGGTAGGGCACGCCCTCCACCCTCGTGGCCAGGTGGATGCCCCTCCCTGCTGTGTTCTCACCAAATATTCTCAAATATTCCAGAAAAAATCTTATTTAAATTTCAGGTCATTTGGAGAACTTTTATTTTCGGGGTATTTTTATATTGCGCGAATAATTCAGATAACAGATAGAAAATACTATTTTTACTTTATTTAATATGAATAACAGAAAGTAAAAGGACGGTACAGAGAGTTGTGTTTTCTAACTTCATCCATCTCATGATCATCAAAAGGAATCCATTAACAAGGTTGATCAAGTCTTGTTAACAAACTCATTCCGAATAACATAGAACCGGAGAATTTTCGAATAACACTAGGTTACCTCAATGGGGATATGCACATCCCCAACAATAAGAATATCATATTTCTTCTTGACAGTAGGAAGAGGAAATTCAAAACCTCCAAAAATAATCGATGGAATTTTTCCAATAGAGTTTATACTATGAACTTGACGTTGTTTCCTCGGAAAGTGTACCGTATGCTCATTACCATTAACATGAAAAGTGACATGGCCTTTGTTGCAATCAATAACAGCCCCTACAGTATTCAAAAAGGGTCTTCCAAGAATAATAGACATACTATCATCCTCGGGAATATCAAGAATAACAAAGTCCGTTAAAATAGTTACGTTGCAACCACAACAGGCACATCCTCACAAATACAGACAGGTATAGCAGTTGATTTGTCGGCCATTTGCAAAGATATTTCAGTCGGTGTCAACTTATTTAAATCAAGTCTACGATATAAAGAGAGAGGCATAACACTAACACCGGCTCCAAGATCACATAAAGCAGTTTTAACATAGTTTCTTTTAATGGAACATGGTATGGTGGGTACTCCTGGATCTCCAAGTTTCTTTGGTATTCCACCTTTAAAAGTATAATTAGCAAGCATGGTGGGAATTTCAGCTTCCGGTATCTTTCTTTTATTAGTAACAATTTCTTCCATATACTTAGCACACCCTAGCCACGAGGGGGGGCGCCTGCCCCCCTGGGCGCGCCCCCTACCTCGTGGGCCCCCTGGAGCTCCTCCGACCTCAACCCCAACTCTATATATTCACTTTCAGGGAGAGAAAAATAGAGAAGAAGGATTCATCGCGTTTTATGATACGGAGCCGCCGCCAAGCCCTAAAACCTCTCGGGAGGGCTAATCTGGAGTCCATTCGAGGCTTCGAAGAGGGGAATCCGTCGCCATCGTCATCATCAACCATCCTCCATCACCAATTTCATGATGCTCACCGCCGTGCGTGAGTAATTCCATCGTAGGCTTGCTGGACGGTGATGGGTTGGATGAGATTTATCATGTAATCGAGTTAGTTTTGTTACGGTTTGATCCCTAGTATCCACTATGTTCTGAGATTGATATTGCTATGACTTTGCTATGCTTAATGCTTGTCACTAGGGACCGAGTGCCATGATTTCAGGTCTGAACCTATTATGTTTTCATCAATATATGAGAGTTCTTGATCCTATCTTGCAAGTCTATAGTTACCTACTATGTGTTATGATCCGGCAACCCCGAAGTGACAATAATCGGGACCACTCCCGGTGATGACCGTAGTTTGAGGAGTTCATGTATTCACTATGTGTTAATGCTTTGGTCCGCTACTCTATTAAAAGGAGGCCTTAATATCCCTTAGTTTCCGCTAGGACCCCGCTGCCACGGGAGGGTAGGACAAAAGATGTCATGCAAGTTCTTTTCCATAAGCACGTATGACTATATTCGGAATACATGCCTACATTACATCGATGAATTGGAGCTAGTTCTGTGTCACCCTAGGTTATGACTGTTACATGATGAACCGCATCCGGCATAATTCTCTATCACCGATCCATTGCCTACGAGCTTTCCATATATTGTTCTTCGCTTATTTACTTTTCCGTTGCTATTGTTACAATCACTACAAAATACCAAAAACATTACTTTTGTTATCATTACCTTTCGCTACCGTTACCACTACTATCATATTACTTTTCTACTAAATACTTTGTTGTAGATATTAAGTTTTCCAGGTGTGGTTGAATTGACAACTCAGCTGCTAATACTTGAGAATATTCTTTGGCACCCCTTGTGTTGAATCAATAAATTTGGGTTGAATACTCTACCCTCGAAAATTGTTGCGATCCCCTATACTTGTGGGTTATCAAGACTATTTTCTGGCGCCGTTGCCGGGGAGCATAGCTCTATTCTTTGAGTCACTTGGGATCCATATCTGCTTATCATTCTAAAGAACTTGAAAGATCCAAGAACCAAGATTTATCCCTCAACTACGAGGGGAGGTAAGGAACTACCATCTAGCTCTGCACTTGATTCACCTTCTGTTTTGAGTAAGCTTGCGACATCTAAACCTGCTTCTGCTATTGATTCTGATATGTCGCATGTTATTGATGATGCCTCTTCTGCTATGCATGATACTTATGATGAAACTACTTCTATGCTTGATACTACTATGCCACTTGGTGAATTTCTTGATGAACAACTCGCTAGGGCTAGAGAGAATGAAATTATTGAAACTGATAATATTGATGAAAGTGATGATGAAGACACTCCCCCTAATAAATATGAATTGCCTGTTGTTCCTGAGGGTTATGTTCTGGATGAAGAATCTGCTAGAGCTATTTTAGCTTGCAATGATAGATATGATCTAAAGAGGTTATTAGCTAAATGGAAGCAGCAATCCCTTGATGCTAGAATGAAACCTGACCTTGCTTTTGCTACTTCCCCTATCTGTGTTACTTATAAGGATTATGAATTCTCTGTTGATCCTGATATAATTACTTTGGTTGAATCTGATCCTTTTTATGGCTATGAATCTGAATCTGTCGCGGCACATCTTACTAAATTAAATGATATAGCCACATTGTTCACTAATGATGAGAGAACTCGTCACTTTTATATCCTTAAAATATTTCTGTTCTCATTAAAGGGTGATGCTAAGATATGGTTTAATTCTCTTGATCCTGGTTGTGTGCGTAGTCCCCAGGATATGATATATTGCTTCTCTGCTAAATTTTTCCCTGCTCATAAGAATCAAGCTGCTTTAAGGGATATATATAATTTTGTGCAAATTGAAGAAGAGAGTCTCCCACAAGCTTGGGGGAGGCTTCTCCAATTACTTAATGCTTTGCCTGATCATCCTCTTAAGAAAAATGAAATACTTGATATCTTTTATAATGGACTAACCGATGCTTCCAGAGATTACCTGGATAGTTGTGCTGGTTCTGTTTTCAGGGAAAGAACACCAGATGAAGCTGAAATTCTATTAAATAATATGTTGACTAATGAAAATAATTGGACACTTCCTGAGCCTATTCCTAAACCAACTCCGAAGAAGAGAGGTGTTCTATTTCTCAGTCCTAAAGATATGCAAGAGGCAAAGAAATCCATGAAAGAAAAGGGTATTAAGGCTGAAGATGTTAAGAATTTACCTCCTATTGAAGAAATACATGGTCTTAATTTACCGCTTGTCGAAGAAATGCATAATTTTAATCCATCTCCTATTGAAGAAACACATGGTCTTGATAACCCGACACAGGTAGTAAAGGTAAATTCTCTATATAGATATGATAAAGCTGAAATCCCATTTACTAAGTTTGCTAGCCCATGCTTAGATGAGTTTGATAAATTTATGGTTAAGCAAGAAGACTTCAATGCTTATTTTGGTAGAGAATTAAAACGCAGTGCTGATATGCTTGAACACTTGGGTGATTATATGGCTAATGTTAAAGGTGAACTTAAACTTATTAGTAAACATGCTTCTATGGTTACCACTCAAGTAGAACAAGTACTTAAAGCTCAAAATGATTTGCTCAATGGATTGAATAATAAGAATAATGAATTTGCTGTTAGAGTGGCTACTAGAACTGGTAAAATGACTCAGGAACCTTTGTATTCTGAAGGCCACCCTAACAGAATTGAGCAAGATTCTCGAAGAAATAATATAGACGCACCTAGTCCTTCTAAAAGGAAGAAAAAGAAGAATGATAGGACTTTGCATGCTTCTAGTGAACCTATTACTGAAACCCCTGAGAATCCAAATGATATTTCTATTTCTGATGCTGAAACACAATCTGGTAATGAAACTGAAACTAGTGATAATGTTAATGATAATGTTCATGTTGATGCTCAACCTAGCAATGATAATGATATATAAATTGAACCTGCTGTTGATCTTGATAACCCACAATCAAAGAATCAACGTTATGATAAGAGAGACTTTGTTGCTAGGAAACATGGTATAGAAAGAGAACCATGGGTTCAGAAACCCATGCCTTTTCCTCCCAAACCATCCAAGAAAAAGGATGATGAGGATTTTGAGCGCTTTGCTGAAATGATTAGACCTATCTTTTTGCGTATGCGATTAACTGATATGCTTAAAATGAACCCTTATGCTAAGTACATGAAAGAAATTGTTACTAATAAAAGAAAGATATCGGAAGCTGAAATTTCCACCATGCTTGCTAGTTATACTTTTAAGGATGGAATACCAAAGAAACTTGGAGATCCAGGAGTACCCACTATACCATGCTCCATTAAAAGAAACTATGTTAAAACTGCTTTATGTGATCTTGGAGCCGGTGTTAGTGTTATGCCTCTCTCTTTATATCGTAGACTTGATTTGAATAAGTTGACACCTACTGAAATATCTTTGCAAATGGCTGATAAATCGACTGCTATACCTGTTGGTATTTGTGAGGATGTGCCTGTTGTGGTTGCAAACGTTACTATTTTAACGGACTTTGTTATTCTTGATATTCCCGAGGACGATAGTATGTCCATTATTCTTGGAAGGCCCTTTTTGAATACTGCAGGGGCTGTTATTGATTGCAAGAAAGGCAAGGTCACTTTTCATGTTAATGGTAATGAGCATACGGTACACTTTCCGAGGAAACAACCTCAAGTCCATAGTATCAACTCTATTGGAAAAATTCCATCGATTATTTTTGGAGGTTTTGAATTTCCTCTTCCTACTATCAAGAAGAAATATGATATTCTTATTGTTGGAGATGTGCATATACCCGTTGAGGTAACCTAGTGTTATTCGAAAATTCTCCGGTTCCATGTTATTCGGAATGAGTTTGTTAACAAGACTTGATCAACCTTGCTAATGGATTCCTTTTGATGATCATGAGATGGATGAATTTAGAAGACACAACTCTCTGTACCCTCCTTTTACTTTCTGTTATTTATATTAAATAAAATAAAAATAGCATTTTTTGTCTGTTATTTGAATTATCCGTGCAATATAACAATACCCCAAAAATAAAAGTTCTCCAATTGCCCTGAAATTTAAATATGATTTTTTCTGGAATATTTGAGAATATTTGGCACTGAGAACACAGCAAGGGGGCATCCACCTGGCCACGAGGGTGGAGGGCGCGCCCTACCCCCCCTGGGCGCGCCCTCTGCTTCATGGGCCCACGGAGGCCCTCCTCCACTTATTCCTGCACCCACACACTCCTTCTTCCTCCCACAAATACCATTATCCAGCTCAAACCCGAGTCCAAGCTCATTTTTCTGCCATTTTCGATCTCCTTGCTCAAAGCACCTCTCACAAAACTGCTTGGGGGGATTGATCCTTGGTATGTGACTCCTCCATTGGTCCAATTAGTTTTTGTTCTAGTGCTTTATTCATTGCAAATTTGTGCTGCCTAGGTGACCTTGTTCTTGAGCTTGCATGTCAAATTTATGTGGTTCCAAGTAGTTTTGATGCATGATATAGGCTCTAGGCACTTGTAGGAGTAGTTTCTATCAATTTTGTTGAGTTTGGTTTACTTTTATTTGAAGTTACTAAAAATTTCAGAAATTTTACAACGGAGGAAATATGTTTAGGAAAATGTACCAAGGTGGTTTTTAAGGAAACAAGAACCCAGGCTTGCAATGCGTGATGCTGATGATGAGACACCAAGGGACGCTCCAGTGCGGCCTTGTGAATGGCCTTCAGAGGACTTCATGGATCGAGCGGGGATTAAGGAAGAATTTAACGCATATTTGCGTAACGCTGATCTTGTGAGCTTCGAGGAAGAAAAATGCCATCAGTACCACTATCTTATTAGTTCCTTTGTGAGGAGGTTTGAGTATTCATCTTCACGTAATTCTCAAACTGTCCTATTTGATCTGTATGAAAATTCTTACACTATGGACTTAGAGCACTTTACCACTGCTTGCAAACTTCCACAATGGGGTAGTACTAGTGAACCTTGCAAATATGAATTTAGAGATTTTCTTAATAGTATAACTGTGGGGGAATCTAGAGATATATCACAAGCTACCATAGGGAGCATTCACTTTCCTACTATACATTATTTTGCTCTCTTCATAGGTAGATGCATTAACGGTAAAGATGAAGCATGTCACATGTGTGTCCCTGACCTCAGTATTCTTAGGAGTGCTGTGTTAGGAGATAAATCTTATAATTTGGGAGCCATTGTTGCACGTAGGTTGCATCTTAATAGATTTAATGGAGATTTCTTTGGTGGAATTTATGCAACCCGTATAGCTAGTTTTCTTGGTATAACCATACGTGAGGATGATATTGAGTTGCCTCCTGCTTATTTGGATTATGCGGCTATGGTTTGTCATCAGTTTGTTGAGAGGAACGATCAGTTTCTCCAGTACCGACTAATCTTTGACAGACGACGCACCTATCACGTCGCTCTCCCTGCTTCTACTTTCTTTGACTTTCAGGCAAAAGGGAGATATTTTATAACCAGAGAGGAGGCGGAAGAGTATAAGAGGAGAGCTGAGATAGCTCGCCTCCAAGCTGCAGCCCACGATGCAATGACTGATGCATCTCAGTACGACCCCAACTACAACTTTGGATATCCGCCAGGCCATTCGTGGCTTTAGACCAACTTAGGCCAGAAGCCTAAGCTTGGGGAAGTACGTATCTCTCACCGACATTACATTCATGTTCACACACTCATTGCTAGATGTCGGTGCTCATACTTTTTCATTGTAATATCCATGCTAGTTTATTTCCTATTTTTATGCTTTCTTCTTGTGTGCTTAATAAACCTTAAGAAACACCAAAAAATTAGTTGTAGCTTTTAGCTAGCTTTAATTTCCATGCTTGTAGTAGTAATTAAAAAGAAAACCCAAAAAGATTTCATGTTCTTCTTTTGCTTGTTGGGAGCTTTCCCGTGTAAATAGTTTTATTTCTTTTCTTTTCCTTGGGGGTCGATAGGAGAAGACCATGATTAAATTGTTGAAGTGGCTCTTATATGCATTATTGTTGATCTGACAAAAGAGCCCATATTGCCTTGTCTTCTCCTGTTTATTGAATGCTTGCAGATTCCAGCTTAGTCCAATGCACGTGCACTATTATTATTATCCACATCGTTCGGTCGTGCAAGTGAAAGGCAATGACGATATATGATGGACTGACTGAGATGAAAAAAGCTGGTATGAACTCGACCTCTCTTGTTTTTGTAAATATGATTAGTTCATCGTTCCTGATTCAACCTATTATGAATAAACATGTTTGCAATGACAATTAGAGATCATAGTTTCTTATGCCATGCTTAATTAGCTAGGAGCTTATAATGGTTTACCTTGCGTGCCAACATGCTATTAAAATGGTTGTGATGTGGTATGATAGGGTGGTATCATCTTTTGAACGATTCGAGTGGCTTGACTTGGCACATGTTCACGCATGTAGTTGAAACAAAAACAACATAGCCTCTACGATATTTATGTTCATGGTGCACTATATCCTACTCATGCTTGCATTCTGTGTCGATTAATTTTAATGCATGTTCATGACTGTTGTCGCTCTCTAGCTGGTCGCTTCCCAGTCTCTTTCTAGCCTTCACCTGCACTAAGCGAGAATATTGCTTGTGCATCCAACTCCATAAACCCCAAAGTTATTCCATATGAGTCCACCATACCTACCTATATACGGTATCTACCTGCCATTCCAAGTAAATTTGTATGTGCCAAACTCTAAACCTTCAAATAAATATCCTGTTTTGTATGCTCGAATAGCTCATGTATCAACTAGGGTTGTCCGTATCTTCCATGTTAGGCAGGTTATTCTCAAGAGGAGTGGACTCCGCTCCTCACTCACGAGAAAATGGCTGGTCACCGGGATGCCCAGTCCCATGCTTTATGCAAACTAAATCAAAATAATTGCAAACAAAACTCCCCCTGGGACTCTTGTTAGTTGGAGGCACTCGTTGTTTCGAGCAAGCCATGGATTGATGCTTGTTGGTGGAGGGGGAGTATAAACTTTACCATTCTGTTTGGGAACCGCCTATAATGTGTGTAGCATGGAAGATATCGCCATCTCTTGGTTGTTATGTTGACAATGAAAGTATACCGCTCAAAATATTATTCACCTCTATTTCAAAACCGAGCTCTGGCACCTCTACAAATCCCTGATTCCCTCTGCGAAGGGCCTATCTATTTACTTCTATGTTGAGTCATCATCCTCTTATTAAAAAGCACCAGTTGGAGAGCACTGTTGTCATTTGCATTCATTACTGTTAGTTTACATTGAGTATGACTTGACTAGATCTCTTTTACCATGAATTACAATGTCTAATCAGTCCTTGATATTTAAAGGTGCTCTGCATTTATGTTTTGCGGTCTCAGAAAGAGCTAGCAAGATACCATCTTGTCATATCATATTATGATTGTTTTGAGAAAGTGTTGTCATCCGAGATTTATTATTATTGCTCGCTAGTTGATTATGCCATTGATATGAGTAAACATGAGACCTAAGCATTATTGTGAATATGGTTAGTTTATAATCTTTGCTGAAAACTTGAATGCTGGCTTTACATATTTACAACAACAAGAGCAAACAGAGTTTGTAAAAGTTTTTCTTTATCACTTTCAGTTTGTCAACTGAATTGCTTGAGGACAAGCAAAGGTTTAAGCTTGGGGGAGTTGATACGTCTCTATCGTATCTACTTTTCCAAATACTTTTGCCCTTGTTTTGGACTCTAACTTGCATGATTTGAATGAAACTAACCTGGACTGACGCTGTTTTCAGCAGAATTGCCATGGTGTTATTTATGTGCAGAAACAAAAGTTCTTGGAATGACCTGAAACTCCACAGAGCATCTTTTTGGAAATAATAAAAAATACTGGCAAAAGATCAAGACCAGGGGGCCCACACCCTAGCCACGAGGGTGGGGGCGCGCCTGCCCCCTGGGCGCCCCCTAGAGCTCCTCCGACCTCAACCCCAACTCTATATATTCACTTTCGGGGAGAAAAAAATAGAGAAGAAGGATTCATCATGTTTTACGATACGGAGCCGCCGCCAAGCCCTACAACCTCTCGGGAGGGCTCATTTGGAGTCCGTTCGGGGCTCCGGAGAGGGGAATCCGTCGCCATCATCATCATCAACCATCCTCCATCACCAATTTCATGATGCTCATCATCGTGCGTGAGTAATTCCATCGTAGGCTTGCTGGACGGTGATGGGTTGGATGAGATTTATCATGTAATCGAGTTAGTTTTGTTAGGGTTTGATCCCTAGTATCCACTATGTTCTGAGATTGATGTTGCTATGACTTTGCTATGCTTAATGCTTGTCACTAGGGCTCGAGTGCCATGATTTCAGATCTGAACCTATTATGTTTTCATCAATATATGAGAGTTCTTGATCCTATCTTGCAAGTCTATAGTCACCTACTATGTGTTATGATCCGGCAACCCCGAAGTGACAATAATCGAGACCACTCGCGGTGATGACCGTAGTTTGAGGAGTTCATGTATTCACCATGTGTTAATGCTTTGGTCCGGTACTCTATTAAAAGGAGGCCTTAATATCCCTTAGTTTCTGCTAGGACCCCGCTGCCACGGGAGGGTAGGACAAAAGATGTCATGCAAGTTCTTTTCCACAAGCACGTATGACTATATTCGGAATACCTGCCTACATTACATTGATGAATTGGAGCTAGTTCTGTGTCACCCTAGGTTATGACTGTTACATGATGAACCGCATCCGGCATAATTCTCTATCACCGATCCATTGCCTACGAGCTTTCCATATATTGTTCTTCGCTTATTTACTTTTCTGTTGTTATTGCTATCATCACTACAAAAATACCAAAAACATTACTTTTGTTATCATTACCTTTGGCTACCGTTACCACTACTATCATATTACTTTGCTACTAAATACTTTGCTGCAGATATTAAGTTTCCAGGTGTGGTTTAATTGACAACTCAGCTGCTAATACTTGAGAATATTCTTTGGCTCCCCTTGTGTCGACTCAATAAATTTGGGTCGAATACTCTACCCTCGAAAACTGTTGCGATCCTCTATACTTGTGGGTTATCACGCTCCTCCTCATTTATAGTGGGAGAAGGCCAACCGGCGATCCCCACGATCACGGGTAATGATGATTTTTCTCTGCATGCAGCAGGGACTCGTCAAGTCGGGCAGTTGCCGAGGCAGCGTGGGGAAGCGGAGACGCCCTGGGAGCCACCAAGGATTTTTTTAATAATCGTATATGTTTAATGATTTAGATAGGAAACTACAATACACATAAAGCATGAGATATATAATTTTTATCAGTATGATACTAGCTAGATCGAGATATTAAACATTAACACATGGCCAGAGAAGAATACATCTTGTGAGATATGAAGAAGACTTTTCTTCATTAATTTTTGTTCATCCATATTTATTGCACTCAACTATATCTTGGTCCTACTATTATAACTAGATCTTCTTGTGACCATTCGTCGAATACACAATCAACTTTGGAGCTCATTCATATATTGGCTCTGTGCCGTTACAACACCATATAAATTAATATTGATCCTTCTGACTCAACTATTGTATGTTAAGATCAAAAACTCTTAGAGTTAAAAAGCCATGATTAGAATTGAGCATGCAAGGCCAGGAAGAGGATAGATCAATCTACGCTTCTCTCATTAAGAAAATTAGGCATCTCTTGTCTCTTCGTGATTCTTGTATTACTCATGTTAATCGTACTCAAATAATGTTAGTGATAATTTAGCTAAGTTACTAGAGGTGAGGGTAGAACTATGACTTGGTTAGGGTCTGGCCCTAAAGTTGCTTTGTCTTTAGCTTTTGATAATTGTAAGGATCTTGTGATTGCATAATACAAGTTTTCACCCGCAAAAAAAAATGATTAGAATTGAGCATCCATTCGCAAGGCATTTCACATCAATTACCGGGTCATAATGAAGATGATGCAGGAAGGCTAGAAGCCCCTAGCGAGACTCGGCGGGAGGCCGACTCTCACGAACCCTGTGGGCCGGCTCACGGAGAAGGCCAGAGAGGGGAAATTTTCCTAACTTAGAGGACAAGATAAATAAGAGTTAGAGTAGGATACGACTTGGGAGTACAACCCGAAATCTTCTGTAAGTCTAGGGACTCAACCTATTATATAAAAGGGAGCCCCTAGGACCAAAAGACTAAGTTGCAATCTCTCGAAAGCAAGGTTAGCGAATCCACATCCTTGTAATCAAGATCATCATCAATATCAATCAAGCAGGAGTAGGCTTTTTACCTCCACCGTGAGGGGCTGAACCTGGGTAAACCTGTGTCTCTTGTTCCCGATCAACCCCGTTCAAGCAACCACCTAGTTGCGATGGCCTCGAGACTTAGTCCTTTCACGAGGACATCTGCCATGACAAAACCATGACAAAGGGCCTTTGTCAGTTAACTTCATCTAATCACCCATGCAGGAACACTGGATCGTAAAGAGATTTTCATTTACCGATGTGGTCTTGATCTCCTTTGTTAGGTTCCATGCAATATTCATATTCGTAGTTAAAGCCTAGGTAGTGAATTGGTTGGTTGTGTGAACCTTTGCAATCGCCATTCACTTGATCCCTTCACTTACTACGTCGGGGTCTTCTTCAAACACCCGCATCATCGAAGTCCTCTTTCTCAAATTCCTACTTTTCTTTGTCCGATCCACCAATTACCTGCACCCCAAAATACACACAGGCAGCTAGGGACGCCATTGTTTATGGGAACTAAAACCATATAAGCTCTAGGTCTATGTTTCTTTAACCTAATTGCTACCAAAGCCGGGCACACATGTGAGGGCACCCCCTTTATCAACTCGAGTAACTAAACCATGGAGGAGACGAAATCGTGGCTGAGAATGAGTAGAACACACGCCGGAGAAGGTCTTTGTCGAGGGGATAAGAAAGCTCTAGATGGGAGCCACCAAGGATTTTTTTTAATAATCCTATATGTTTAATGATCTAGATAGGAAACTACAATACACATAAAGCATGCGATATAGAAATTTTATCAGTATGATACTAGTTAGATCGAGATATTAAACAGTAACACATGGCCAGAGAAGAATACATCTTGTGAGATATGGAGAAGACTTTTCTTCATTAATTTTTGTTCATCCATATTTATTGCACTCAACCATATCTTGGTCCTACTATTATAACTAGATCTTCTTGTGACCATTCGTCGAATACACAATCAACTTTGAAGCTCATTCATATATTGGCTCTGTGTCGTTACAACACCATATAAATTAATATTGATCCTTCTGACTCAACTATTGTATGTTAAGATCGAAAACTCTTAAAGTTGAAAAGCCATGATTAGAATTGAGCATGCAAGGCCAGGAAGAGGATAGATCAATCTACGCTTATCTCATTAAGGAAATTAGGCATCTCTTGTCTCTTCATAATTCTTGTATTACTCATGTTAATCGTACTCAAATAATGTTAGTGATAATTTAGCTAAGTTGCTAGAGGTGAGGGTAGAACTACGACTTGGTTAGGGTATGGCCCTGAAGTTGCTTTGTCTTTAGCTTTTGATGATTATAAGGATCTTGTGATTGCATAATACAAGTTTTCATCCGCAGAAAAAATAATTAGAATTGAGCATCCATTCGCAAGGCATTTCACACTGGAAAACACATATGCGCACGCGTTTCTTAGTCGGCTCACACAACATGTTATACAAGATGAATTCAATGTGTCCAATTTTGCGCTTCGGTTTCGCGCTATTCAACCTAGCTTGCTTGTCGTGCTCCGAAGGTTTCTAACACACCCAACCTACCTTATTATTTTCTATAAAATCCCATCGGCTCACCACGCGTGCATGTTTCTATTAACCGCAAAGCTTTCTTAATATTAGATATCATCTATCATACTGGATTTGCTTGCATACCTCAATTCGCCACATGGCCATGCGTCTTCATTATTTTTAAATATGTTTTTAATATTTTGCTAGGACATATTTGTCGAGCAATTTTTAATACATTACTAATCGTGGATGTACCCTTTAATTAATTTCCAAATATACCAAAATCATTCGTGTTCACATCTAGACGTGTTCAAATTACAAATCAATATAAAAGGGAGTAGAGATTGAAAGCAGAAACCACATTCACCCTGGCTCTTCTATCTTGCCTCCCTCCGAAAACCCTCTCCCTACAGGAATGGATCCCTTCGTTTCTGACACCACCGGTCCTGTGACAACCAGCCCCAAAACTCAGGGACAAGAGGAAGAGGGCCTTGGAACCGACCCCTCCTTCAATTCCCTTACCACTGAGTCCGTCGGCGCGAGCCCCGACGCGGAGGGCGGCGCCGCCGCCACACAGGCGGACGATGAGGCGGAGAGTGGGGCGCCCGGCTCCCCTTCCCCGCCCCGACCGCCGCCGAGCATCTCCGCGCGCCGCGATCCTCTCAGGGCCGCGTGCTTCCGGAGGCTGGCCGCCTCCTGCGAAGCCCGCCGACTCCGCGAGGCGGCGCTCCTCCGTGCGTCTAAACCGCCCGCGGAGAAGGCCGAGGACCCCGACGAGCCAATCTGGCCACCAAGAAGCCGCTATTGGAGGCGCTTCGTGTATGTATACCTCGCCTTCCACCCCGACTCTCCTTTTGCTCATGAATGCATGATTAGATAGTTCCTTCAAATAATTTAGGTTTAGATAGATTACCATGCTAGGGCTTTCGGAGAACATATCGCTGAGGCGTTCGTTTTCAGAGATTTTACACGTAGTAGATTCAGCAATTTTACATGTGCAATAGTAGATTCTATTTATCCCGTCCCAACTTAGTTTTTATTTTGGAGAAGTACGTGGTAATATGTTTCGTAGCCTAACGGAGATGGTGAGAAGAATCATGATTCTGTTTTTTATATAAAATAACTGTGATTTAGTTTGATTACCATGCTAGGGTTGTTTGAGGAGTAGGGATATCTGCAATTGCAATCGGTACATCCGATTTACTATTGCTACATTAGGTCATGTTTCTAGTGCTGATGGCATCTCGGTCAGTGTGTAGCCTAGGTTCTGGAGCGTTACGTTAGCTCGAGCTGTTAAATATATATTTGCGAGTTATGTCCTTACTTTTGTGAACTGGATTGTTGATGCCCCAACTAGTGATAAGGCGTTAAGTTCCGCCTTTCTGTTCCTAACGGAATCTTTGAATCTAGCCTAGGGATCTCAAAACATTACGTAAGCCCTAGTTACCTAATTAAGCTGTTCAAAATGTTGGAGATTTATGGCATTACCATAATGAACCTGATTTATGGGAGAACCATAATGCTCTAATGCCAGCGATATCTTGATATCTAGCCTGAGAAATCAAAGATTTACTATAACTAGCCTTTGTCCTCACCCTCTTTTCATGTTCATGGTGGTGTATCCCTTCTGTTCTAATCTTATGTTCACGTTTCTTTTGTTTCTCTATCAAGCATTTTGCCTTTCCCAGTCTGAAACTTTTGCAATTACCTCCAACAGGGAACTAAAAACTATGGGGTCCAGGCCGGCTAATCCTGTGCCCAACCCTGATGAGAGTTCATTATCTCATATCAAGAGCCAAGATATGTTAGCTGACAAGGTTGTGGACCAATGGGATGACAGTGACACTGAAAACTCCTCTGGAAGTGCATCATATCAAGTTGTTCCTTACAAGAATGTCCAGGGAGAAAACAACTTACCTGTGCTGTCTAAAAAAAGAAAATTCATTATCAGTACATATTCTGTGCAATGTAGTACTTGCCAGAAATGGAGAGTTGTACCATCCAAACTGAAATATGAGCAAATCCGAGAGAATATTATACAAGTTCCTTTTTCTTGCAAATATGTCCATGGGTGGAAGCCACAAGTTACATGCCATGATCCAACTGATATATCTGAGGATAATGGCATGGCATGGGCAATTGATATCCCATGCATCCCTCAGACCCCTCTTGGGTGGGAAAGGAATATTACTCTAAGGAATGAACAGAGCACGAGATTCGCTGATGTGTGAGTATTACTTGTTTTGCACAACATCGCAGTTAATTTGTTTCCCAGCTTTTTGTATTTATTTCTGAGCAAATGAGGTTGCAGTTGTTTTCTAACGTGCCTGGGTCGTAACTCTTGAGAGCTCAAAATGCTCATTTATGGTTTAGGAACTTAATGCTGTTCATATTTGATCAATGGTTAAACATTCATTCCTGTTGTCTGCTAAACACCTTACACACCTATATAAAAGGATGTGCTTGCCATTCCGTGTACGTATTGTATGACTGTTTCGTAACACTTATATACATCCTTTCAGGTACTATATCTCTCCCACAGGCAGAAAAGTAAGATCCATGAAAGATGTCGAAAGGTAAGCTAACTTTCTTCTGGTCAACTTCTCTTCAATATCGTTACTTTCTTAAGCATATTAGTGCCCAGATGCAGTTTTCCCTTCATCTAGCATGTTGATAACCGCATCTGAATGGTATCCACTATTATTGTGAAGTTGTTACAAAGTGTTATCATTGTACTTTCACTACCTCAATGGCTCAATGATCATATGAAGCACACAACCAGCGTTTAGGCTTAGCTTTGTTGGGGCTTATTTTCAGAACTCTTGCCTGTTCTTACAATTGAACGTTGGAAACACAGAATACATGTGTATACTATGTGAAGTTGTGAACTTCTCCATGTGGTTCAATCTGCCTAGATGTTTATCTTATTCGTCATATGTTATACTTTGATAGGTATCTTGAAGACAACCCAGACTATGCTGCCCGCTTACAGTTATCTCAGTTTTCGTTCAGGGTACCTAAACCTCCAAATTGCCCTCGTCAGTCAGACCTTATTGAACCAACTGAAGGTATATTTATGCACAACTTTTAACATGGTTACTTTAACTGGCATGCTAAATGGATTGCTGGTTGGACAAGCATCTCTCTTCTGGTTGAACAATGGCCACTATTGCTTCAAATTTATGTCAGTGATAAAATGGTTTTCGGATTGCCTTGTCAACTGAGAATGCATTACAAGTTTGTGTACTTGTATATTGTGGTATGTGGTACTTAATGGAATTATTTAAGTGGTAGGTCAGGTGGTGAGCTGGGGTGTACAGGATAGTAGGGCATGCATGTAAGCAAAGTTCCACACGTGCCACTCATATTTTAAATGATCATAACAGGTTGAGATGTCGTAAATTGGATTTTACTTTATTGTTTTTAAATTTCTGTAAATTGGATGGCACACCTGATAACATAACGTAGACCATTGCACGCACTAGTGGCTGATGGATTATATCCCCTTTACATGAATATGAAACTAAATGAGAGTTCTGTTAATGCATGCTGCCTATATATAGTTGCATAACATGAGACAGGCAGGTGGGTGACTTCTAGTACCCTTGTTGATTATAGCACCACTCCTAGATTAAGTTCTTGCAACTAGCTAGCGATTTAGGGATCTTGTAGCAGCGGTTAGAAATTTAGAATCACTCTGTGGGGTTCATTGGTGGTTGGTGATGTCTGCTGTTTCCATCTATTAGTATACTTACATACAATGACCCTTGCACACCGGACAACGTCTTGATGTGATTAGCTTGCTTGTCTTCTCTTCTGGCTCAAGTGATTAATGGCGTTCTATTCACTCTCTGTGTTTGTGCAACCATCTGATAATTTGACACATGATTTGTTATTTATCTGATGGCATGCTCTTATTTTCAGTGCTACCTCCGGTTCACGAGGATCCGGTGCACAACTACATGCCGGCCCCTCATGGAGAAGCCAATCATTTAACTCATATACCAGTTATACTAGCTCTACAAGTACCAGTGATGCTCTCCAAAAAGAGAAAACTAAACCAGTGATGCTCTCCAGAAAGAAAGAAAAATGCTCTATCAGTTAGTTCAAACTTCAAACTTGAAATGTGCTATTTTGCTGTATTATCTTACTGTTAATGTTCCACCTTAGCTAAGCTCGCTCCCCTTGTGCCGTACTTTGCTCCAGCTTGGAGTATTTAACCAAAACCTACCACAATTCGTGGATCCGTGGCCATAAACTATCACTTTACGAATTTGTGCCGAAAACTACCACTTTTTTGCTAATCTATGACTAAAAACTACCATGTCTGTAAATCGACCGATTCGTTCATTTTAAACACGCTTATGACAGACTGGGCCCATCCGCCAGGACTGAAAAAGTCAACACCGTTAACTTTGGCCGTTAACATGTGGGGCCCACATGTCAATTCTATCCCCTTCCTCTGAAATTCCCCATGGAGGATTTAGATAAGGGGTTCCGTCGCCTGCGAGCTGCGGTGGCCATCCTCTGCACCCGAGGCCTCCCCAGCATGCTTCGGCAAGGCCGAGCCTCCGCACGAGCCCCTGCCCGCTCCAGCAAGGCTGAAGCCCCTTGTGCCCGTGCTCCTACCAGCTCCGGCGAGGCCGAGCCCCGCATGCCCGCACCCCCGCCCGCTCTGGTGAGGCCGAGGCCCAGCGCCACTGCCCGCTCCGGTGAGGCCGATTCCCCCGTGTGCGCACGCCCCTGCCCGCTCCGGCGAGGCCGCGACGTTGACCTGCTGCTAGCCCGGGCAGATGCGACGGGAGGCGTCGGTGCGATTCAACGGGAGACAAACTCGAGAGCGGCAGCGTTTACCTGCTGATGGCAGGGGCTAATCGGTTCGTCGGCGTAAGGCTGTGCTGCGGGCGGTGGGCTCCTGCCTCGCCCTCGACCTTCCCGGCCTCCCTGTGCTCTCGATCCAGTTGTCCCCCCGCCGCCGGAGTCGATGTCGCTGCCGCACACAGACTCATTGTACTTCCTCCGGTCCTTTTTATTCTGCATATTGGATTTGCCGAAAGTCAAACTTTGCTAAGTTTGATTAAATTTATATTAAAAATTATTAGCATCTATAATATGTAATAAATATAATATGAAAATATATTCCAGGATGAATCTAATGATATTGGTGTTGTTATATGAATGTCTATAATTTTTTATATAAACTTGGTCAAAGTTGAATGAGATTGATTTTGGTCAAACCTAATATGCAGAGTAAAAAGAACCGGAGGAAGTACGCTGCCACCGCCATGCGAGCGAGCCTACGCGTTGCCGGCTGGCTGGCTGCCGCACCGTCTGCCAAGCTGCCCGCCATGCTGGCTAGCCATGGCCGCAGCCGTGCCTAGGCTTGTGCTTGGTGGGGAATTTTAGAGGTATGAGTTGTAGGAGATGGAACTGACATGTGGGCCCCTTAGGTTGACGGTCAAAGTAACGGTGTTGGCTATTTCAGCCCGGACGGGTGGGCCTAGCTTGTCATAATCAGGTTTAATCCACCATTTTTTATACTTGGTAGTTTTTAATAAGGGATTAGGAAAAAAGTGGTAATTTTCGGCACAAATTCGTAAAGTGGTGGTTTATGGGCACGGATCCATGAATTGTGGTAGTTTTTGGTTAAATACTCCTCCAGCTTAGCTGGAACTGAGAAAGTTTTTGGGACATCGACATCAACAGAGGAATGTTGTTGCAGAAAGTTATTGAAACTGACACATTGCTTTTACCTCATTCTGTTCTTGTGTTGTGGATGCCTATAACTTTAAGTTTATGCGTGTTGCACATCATAATCTCCTGTATAAGGTAAAATCTTTTTTATTGAGATCAATGGGTATTGGGACAGAGCTTAGATAATAGAAGTTTCTGCCACCCCCATTCTATGACCAAAGATCACATTATATACATCTGTCTATTTTACGTTTATGCGACGAATTGCATGCGCAAGCCCATAGCATTTGAGACCTTTTTAAGTTCAAACATACAAATGACAAAAGCCATTAAACTATGCATCATATTGATCTGCATCTCAAAAGAAAAACAAACAAGGCGTGATCTATGTTGGGATTCTTATAGAACTAGAAAAATAGAAATGCATTCCAAGGAAAGAGTGAGCCCCATTCTATGATCAAAGAGTTTACAAACTAGCATGACAAAATTTCCTCTTTGGATGGCAAGTCTTACAAGATGCAGGAACAAGAAAAATTCTTTATGAGGTCAAATAGCCCTTGTACCAATTATTTCTAAAATGGCTGAAGTTCTCCAAAACTTACTGAAGATCCTACGGATCATTTGTTCATTATATACTTTCTCTTGACATAATGACGGGAGCATTCTAGGGTTTTAGTGATTCTCACAAAACAAAACCCAGATAATGATCGCATGGTCCTACGTACGGTCTCAAAATTTGCTTTCTCTTCGCCTTTTGATCTCAAGAATAAAACCCCAAAATAAGAAAACTTGCTGCTTTCTCTCCACCTTTGATCTCAAGGAAAACGAGAATCTTGAATTTAATATATATGGACTATGCACATACATCAATTCCTCTCTCGAGCGGTCATGAATTCATGATACATCATCAGTTGCAGAGTTCTTGCTGCTAACGATCATGTTCATCAGTTCCTCTCTCCAGCGATCATGAATTCATAACAGACTCTTCTAGATAAGAGAGCAAAGAATTAAACTAGCTACTTCCCGAGAGAATTGTAACTAATCGTAAACTGGTGGGCGTCCTCCATCGACCTTCGTCATCGTCGCGCGGCGCAGCTTCGACGCAAACTCTGGGTCGTGCTCCTCGTAGAATCGGCACAACGCGTCCATCGGGATCCCTTTGCCGACCCTCTTCTCCTTATTGCAACAACCATCGCCGCGGTCAGTCCGCTCCAATGGTGGTGGTCTCTTGGAACTGGCCGGCCGTGCAGCGTCAGTGACCGGGTGCGCCTGCGGTGGAGCGTGACGGGGCTCGCGGACGTCCCATGATGGCACTCGTGCGACACGGCTGGGTTTACTGTTGATGGAGGGGTACTCGACGAGGTAGGATTTGGTGCCGGCCGAGGCGGAGAGTACCTTGGCGCGGAGGTAGATCACCAGCTGCCTGTTGCCGGAGAAGATGACGTTCGTACATAACCTCTTGCGCACCTCGACGGCATCCCCGCACGTGAATCGCAGTTGCCGGCGCGCCGCATCCACCCAAGGAACCTTCGCAGGCAAGCAGGGCGCGTTGTTCGTCTTCTTGGCCGCTGCATCCACCCAAGGAACCTTGAAAGTGCGTTATATGAACTAGAGGGGGGGTGAATAGGCGATTTTTATGAAAGTCTTCAAAACGTGGGAGTTATGAAGACAAACGATAGAAATAAACCTAATACCCTGCAGCGGAAGGTAGACTACACTAGGCAAGCCACAGTCAAGTATTCAATAGAGTGAAAGCACAATGACTAATAGCAGCAATGTAGTAAGGATCAGGTAGGAAGATATTGTGAAGCCAGACAGAACACGCAGTCACTCAGTGAAGACAAAAGATAATGCAAACATACAATGACTTCACAAGGAGTAACAGTAAGTAAAGGGAAGGGAAGATGAAACCAGTGACTCGTTGAAGACAATGATTTGTTGGACCAGTTCCAGTTGCTGTGACAACTGTACGTCTGGTTGGGGCGGCTAGGTATTTAAACCTTAGGACACACAGTCCCGGACACCCAGTCCTGAACACGCAGCTCAAGACACCCAGTCCTCACCGTATTCCCCTTGAGCTAAGGTCACACAGACCTCGCCCAATCACTCTGGTAAGTCTTCAAGGTAGACTCCCAAACCTTCACAGACTTCGTTCACCGGCAATCCACAATGTCTCTTGGATGCTCAGAACGCGACGCCTAACCGGCTGGAGGATGCACAGTCCTCAAGTGTAATAAGTCTTCAGATCACACAGACAAGAAGACTTAAGTGATGCCTAATTCTCTTTGGCTCTGGGTGGTTAGGGCTTTATCCTCGCAAGGAATTCTCTCTCAAAGGCTTCGAGGTGGGTTGCTCTCAAACGACAAAAGCCGTATTCTCAATCTGAGCAGCCAACCGTTTATGGTTGTAGGGGGTGGGCTATTTATAGCCACTTGGCAACCCGACCTAATTTGTCCGAAATGACCCTGGGTCACTAAGGAACTGACACGTGTTCCAACGGTCAGATTTCAAACTCACACGGCAACTTTACTTGGGCTGCAAGCAAAGCTGACTTGTCCGACTCTGGACAAGATTCGCTCTCATAGTCTTCACTCGAAGACATAGGTTTTGGTTAGGCATCACTTCAGTCATTCTGACTGGTTCTTTTGGACCCCACTTAACAGTACGGTGGTTCCTATGACTCAACACAAAAGAAAAAGAACTACGAAAGATCTAAGTCTTCGAGCTCCATAGGCTTCATGTGGTGTCTTCTCATGTCATAGTCTTCAATGTGAATATCTTCATATACCACCTTTGACTTCAATGTCTTCATACATTTTTAGGGGTCATCTCTGGTAGGAAAACCGAATCAATGAGGGACTTCTACCTGTGTTATCCTGCAATTCTCACAAACACATTAGTCCCTCAACTAGGTTTGTCGTCAATACTCCAAAACCAACTAGGGGTGGCACTAGATGCACTTACAATCTCCCCTTTTTGGTGATTGATGACAAACTAGTTGAAGTTTTCAACGGGGAATATAATCTGTGAAATTGTAAAGGATAAGGAATTGTCTTCATAAGTTGCAAGGGCTCCCCCTGAAGATGTGCATATAAGTAATTTGCTTTTGGAATGCAAATGCACATGGCAGGATGTACTTATGGAGACCCACTTCAACTTATGATGACAATCCACTATGCATGTGAAAGTATATGAAGATAATGACATGCATAATGGAAAATGGATGTCTGCAGAATGATCTAAGTGCGGAATTTATCATCGCACATGCGGATTTATCATCGCAAAACAAGGTGGCAGATAAGTAGCAGACGACCATCGAGTTTAAGTGTTACAACTCAAAGAACCAAATGTAGCAAAACGAGAGTTGTAAGCACGAAGCAAAATATAAAGCACCCGCCCATATGAACCCGCTTGAAGACTATCAACCTCATATGCTTCTCCCCCTTTTGTCAGTAAGGACCAAAAAGGTTTGAAGACATAGAGCATCTACTCGTTCCCATGAGGAGTAGGTGAAGCAGCAGGGTCGTTGGTGGTGTTTGGCGGTGCTGAAGAGCTTGGAGCAGAGTTGAAGCGTGCTGAAGGAGGTGGCGGTGAAGTGGCATCGTCTTCATCCTCGATAACTCTGGCAGTCACTGTTGCAGCAGAGGAAGAGAACTCAGAGTCTTCAAGGGATGGAGTTCCTAGCAGCACAGCCCTTCGAGGAGGTGTGGAGTCAAACTTGAATCGCTCAGTGAAGCCATCCTCTTGAAGATCATCTTCAGAACACATCATCGTTAGCCCTTTCCATGTGCGGCGACAGGTTTCATGGGCAACGAAAGCATTCTTGGTGGCAAGATTGCGAATGCGATTAACATCCACCAAGAGGCTTTTCATCTGACGCTTCAGCCAGTCATGATGCCTATCCTGTTTCTGATGAAGAGCCACAAGAAGCTCTCGGTCGTTGAGAACACGAGTGCGCTTCTTGGGTCTTGGAGCAGTTGTACTATCAGTGGCTTCAGTGGAA
The DNA here is from genome assembly GCF_003073215.2 of Triticum urartu. Classification (NCBI taxonomy): domain Eukaryota; kingdom Viridiplantae; phylum Streptophyta; class Magnoliopsida; order Poales; family Poaceae; genus Triticum; species Triticum urartu. The sequence continues at coordinate 234,605,166 of NC_053028.1, forward strand.
GCAGGGTGTGGTGCATGTGTAGTGCCAGCCAAAGGATACACCCGAGTGACTGCTTCAACTCCTTCAATGTTCTGAGAGAAACTCTGATGCTCTGCATTCTGAAGACTTAGAGGTTCCTTTGCAGGCTCAGGATAGATGGCTTCAATGGAGATATCCACATCAGGCAGAAAAATCCGATGATTGCGAGTAGATGGCTGATACGAGATATCGGAGTGAAGTTTGATTAGCCGCATTACCCATGGGATGTAGAACTTCAAGCCAAACAGATCAGAGCCTGATGCAGCAAGTTGGCGAATGAAGAAGTCCTGTGCATTAAAGCATTTTCCATGAAGAATATTGAAGACCAAAGTCTTCATTGCACCCACAAGCTTGGCATTTGGAGAGTGCCCTTTGATGGGCCAAAGAGTTCGCCTGATGATGTGATAAATGGTTCTTGGCAGATACTCAAGGTCTTCAACGAAGAACTCCGTGGGATAAGCAGCATCTTGGGGCAATGGCTTCATCATGCTGAGCATCTGACTCATATCAGGTTCAGGCTTCTGAAAGATGCTCTCAATAGCTTCACTATGCAGCTGACAGCCATGCTCGTAGAGATCGCCAGGAGTGGGCAAGCCAGTGAGCTCAATGATGTTAAAGGCTTTGGCTTCGTGATGAACGTTTCCAGTCATCCACTCCAGGACCCAAGTCTTCGGATCTCTGCTATACCCGCGGATGTGAAGTGTGGCATAGAATTGGAGTAGCAGCTCTTCATTCCAATGCTCTTGGTCAGTAACGAACGGCAGCAGTCCAACTTCCTTGAAGCAATCCAAAGCTTCTTCCAGACAGGGCAGACCAACTATAGCTTCAATGTCAAGGCGCTTGTGTGGGAAGATGCGACCTTGGTTGTAAAGAATGCATGAGTAATAGCTTCGCTGAGGATAGCTCCAGAACCGATCAGATGATATCCTTTCCCTTGAGTAGGGGTTCCTGGAGCTATCGAAGAATGTGTTGTCTGCCCTAAAGCCATTGATATTGAAGGAGCCAGGTGCTGATGCAAGACCTGGGAACCTTGGCAATCTTGGGATTGGCTTCTGTACCTGAGGCCTGTGCTCAACATGATAGTCGAACTGGGGACCGGCAGCAGACTCAGGAACAGAAGTGGCGGGATCAGTGGCTTCACTGTCTTCTGATGCTTTTGTTGGGGAGGGCTCCACATTAGCTTCATTGGTGGTTGTGGCAGCCTCAAGATTTTCAAGCACGTTCTCCTTGAGAACTGATTCTTGGTGGGACAGGGGAGTGGCAACTTGGGGGACTTATTCTTCCACGGCTGATGCAGCCGGATTGTCTTCAGCAGAGACTTGAGGCCTTGGGCCTTTGCGAAGCCTACGCAACGCAGGCGACGCCTGTGTAGTTGGAGTTGGCTGGGCCTCAAAGTCTTCTTCCTCTTGTGGGCGATCTGCCCATGAAGCATCCTGTGCAATTGGTGTCAGGGGACGACCAATGCTGATGTGTTCGTTGTTCTCTAGCTGAGGAAGGACTGCACCATCTTCTACATGGTCATGTTGACCAATGTCTTCAGCAGCAATGGGATCAGCTGCTGGAAAGTCTTCAGCTTCATGAGCCTCTGTGGAAGCAGGCTCATGGACTGTCAGTTGGCGTTCAGCTTCAGGAAAGACCATAGAAATGGGTTCAACTATCAAAGGCTCTGTGGGAGCAGACTGATCTTTCTTGGTCTTCCTCTTCTTCTTGGTGGGGGCAGTAGGAGAGGCTTCAGAATGTTTCCTCTTCCTGGCTTCATCCTCAGCAGTCCTTGTCTTCTTGAGCTCTGAAGCAGTTGACCGACCTTTTGGCTTCGAGCCAGTCATTCTAGTTGGGAAGACAATGGGATCTGCTTCCTGCCTTGGTGCGTCGGGTTCAGCCGTAGCGGGCTTCTTCTTCTTCTTTGCGGCCATCCTGGGGTCGATGCCAGGACGCCCAAGGGCCTTGCGCTTCTCAGCCTCATTGTAGGCTTGCACACATCTGTCAGCCAGAGCCTTCATGCGCTCACGCGAACCCTGAGCTTCTGCACGTTTCTTCAGAAAGGCTTCCTTGAGCTCGTGCATCATGATCTTGAAGTTCTTCACTTCTTGCACACTGAGCTTGGCCATATGCTTCTTGAACTGAGCCTTTTCATAGTCAATCTTTTGCTTCAGTTCAACAATGCGCTGGGCGACAGCTAGCTCTGAAGCAATGGCGCCTTGGAAGGCGACACTGAGGCCAATGGATAGTTGCAGATCTTCAAAGCTGATGTTTGGCGTGTCAAACCACTCGTCAATGAAGTTGTGGATGATGGTCACATCAAAGAGAGGCAGATCATTGAAGATTTCTGCTTCTTCTTTACTCTTGATGAGTTGCTCAAGAGCGTCATCTGCTAGATCTTCATCACTTGACAGATCAATGGCATCATTGCGCAGAATGGCAGCAACTGTTAGTTCTTGGCCGGTGTGTGGCAGAGGCATCTTGGCCTTCTGGGGCTTGGAGATGCGTGATAAATCTTCGGACTGCACACTGTCTTCAGGAGGTGCAGTTGCCAGTGGCTTCGCCCGTGAGATTTTTGGTGAAGGGGCAGGTTTCGAAGCTTTAGGCTTCTTCAACTGTTTTGGCTTCGGCACTGCAGGAGCTTCTTCTGATTCAGCGTCAGCTGCAGGCTCATTCACTGCAGTCCCTTGAACTAAGATGCGGGTGATGAGGCCTTCAAGGTTGTAGAAAGGACCGATGACATTTGGTTCTGCATCTCGTGTGCCATCTGCCCTTGGTGCTGAGGGACCAGGGTTGAAGTCTAACCCCAAAGTCTTCTTGTTCCGCTTTGCTGAGTTCTGGGCAAACTGGAAGTTGCGCTTGAACAGATTGTCGTCACGACACCATAGTAGTGACGATGGGTGTGCATCAGCAGGCTGTGGCCCACGGACCATGCAGGGATAGAAGCCCTGTTCAATGGCTTCATCTCTGGACCTGGGTAGGAGATTCTTGTATAGGATGTCTCCCCACGGTCTCTTGATGGCGTTTTTCTCAACATATTCCTGGGTTACAAATCGGTATTTGAACCATTGTTCTGCCCAATATCTTCGAATCCATTGGATTCGGGTCTTGCGCTGATTGTAATCCTCTTCAGGATCTGTCTTGTACAGTTCTGAGAGGTCATCTGGCAGATCTCTGGATGTTTCTCGACGGCGCTTTCTGCCACCCTTCCTTGCTGTTTTCTTTGAAGCCATAAACTTTAACTTGAAAGGCTTCAACACGTTCAAAGGCTTCAAAGGTTTTCGCTTGCTGGACCAACAGGAACTGGCTTCGGGAGAATTTATGTGATGCTGTAGGAATTCTGCAAATGAATGCAGACTATGAGAACCAAGGATTCTCCCACGGACATGTACCTGTGACAGCATTAAGGTGCAAGGGAAGGGGAAGAGGTCATATGCATTCTCAGAAGATTTTGAAGATAAATCAGTTTAGAAGACATTGACCTCATCATGCGAAGACATTCACTCATAGATAAGGAGTTGGTTCCAGATTTGTACGAATCCATAGATCAGTACAAGTGAGGAATCTAACTACTTTGTGAAGCATAAGTGAATATGCTAGGCATGTTATGAGATGCAGTATGAGAGAGATCTAACTTGTGTGAATAGAAACTTCTTGTGGTAGAAAGTGACAAATCCATAGGATCAACGGTGCTGTAAAAAGGAAGTTTTATTTACCACACTAAGAACTGCTAGACGGAGTGGAAGATGAGGCCGAGCAGTTCGATCTTCCGTGCCCTAACTTGGCGACGGAGGACACCTATGGCGACGGCGGAGAGGACGATGTCCACGGTCGGTGTGAAGACGGCGTCGGAGAGGTTGCGGCAGCGAAGCGCTTCGTCGCCGGCGTCGTCGAGGGCTAGCGGTGGCGCTAGGGTTCGTGCGAGAGTGGGAGAAGAGATAATGACCGCTGTGAAGTGTGTATTTATAGGTACAGGGGCGGCACTGCGTTATTACACAGGTGCCCCTGGCGATTCGCATCTGAGGAACACGTGGCTATTATGTGAAATTTTGGGGTTTGTTCCACGTCCCACGCACGCCTGGATTGTCGGGTGGTCGTTCCTACTTCTCCGGGTTTCATGTGGAGGAATGAGCATTGAAAACGAACTTAATGGTTGTCTCTGTATCTTCTGCTGACGTAGAGAAGACATTCGACAGTTTCAATAGAATGCATATGATTTTGAGAGATAGAATTTGAGATAGAAAGCATAGAGAGGTTAGGGTCCGATCACATTCACTTAGTGCAAAAGATTCAACAAGAAGACATAGCTATAAGAGAATGTTGTAGAGGACAGAACACGAATATATATATATATCTATATAATCAACATAGTGAAGATAATCATGAAGATATGTTGAGATCGAAGCCAAACCAAATGTGAAGACATTGCAAGGTAACGCCATGAGTGAAACACTTCAAAAATAGAACGTTTGGTGGTGGCGTTACCCACCGTATAGGAAGTATTAGACCCAGACACGGCGCACAATTATCGTGGCGCTCCAAAGTCAAATTCCACATTAATGTATTCACACTTAGAATGTATGTCTTCATTGATTGAAGATATACTTTACTTCGTGTGTTGCACATCTAAGTCATCAGTATGCATAAGGGTTAGGATGTGTGCCTGATCACAGGACATTTGAGGATTCCAGGATATTTAGCTCACACCGTAACTTGCAAAATCTTTTCTCATCCAAGGGCTTGGTGAAGATATCTGCCAATTGCTCTTCAGTGTTGACGTGTATGATATCAATATCTTCCTTCACATCATGATCTCTGAGAAAGTGATGACGAATTTCAATGTGCTTTGTCTTCGAGTGCTGAACTGGGTTGCTGGCAATCTTGATGGCGCTTTCGTTGTCGCAGTAAAGTGGCACTTACTTCAGATGAATGCCATGGTCCTTGAGTGTTTGCTTCATCCACAGAAGCTGAGCACAGCAAGATCCAGCAGCAATGTATTCAGATTCGGCAGTGGAGAGAGATACACAGTTCTGCTTCTTTGAAGACCAACATACAAGTGATCGTCCCAGAAAGTGACATGTGCCTGATGTAGACTTGCGATCAACTTTGTCACCAGCATAATCAGCATCCGAGAATCCAACCAGATCAAACTCTGAGCCCTTTGGATACCATAATCCTAGAGTTGGGGTGTGAGCCAAATATCGAAGAATTCGCTTCACAGCTAAGTGATGCGACTCCTTTGGTGCCGCTTGAAATCGAGCACACATGCAAACACTAAGCATAATATCTGGCCTAGATGCACATAAATAAAGTAAAGAACCAATCATGGAGCGGTATACCTTTTAATCGAACTCTTTACCATTGTCGTCGGGACCCAGATGATGTTTGGCTGGCATTTGTGTTGTGAAGCCTTTGCAGTCTTGCATACCAAATTTCTTCAGGCAATCTTTGAGATACTTCTCTTGAGATATGAAGATGTCGTTGCGTTGTTGTCGTATTTGAAGACCGAGGAAGAACTTCAGCTCCCCATCATGGACATCTGATATTGCTTTTGCATCATATATCCAAACTCTTCACTGTACTTCTGATTGGTGCAGCCGAAGATAATGTCATTCACATATATTTGGCACACAAACAGTTCACCATCATATGTCTTCGTGAAGAGAGTGGGGTCTAGGGAATCAGGTATGAAGCCTTTGCTCTTCAGGAAGTATTTGAGTGTGTCATACCAGGCCCGAGGGGCTTGTTTGTGGCCATACAGTGCCTTGTTGAGCTTGTATACCATGTCAGGGTGTTTTGGATCTTCAAAGCCAGGCGGTTGTGCAACATACACTTCTTCTTCAATCTTGCCATTGAGAAAAGCACTCTTCACATCCATTTGATATAGAAGTATGTTATGATGATTTGCATAGGCCAGCAATATGCGTATGGCTTCAAGTCTAGCCACAGGAGCAAATGTTTCATCGAAGTCAATGCCTTCCACTTGAGTATATCCTTGAGCAACGAGACGAGCTTTGTTTCTGACAACTTGACCATGCTCATCTTGCTTGTTGCGGTATATCCATTTGGTGCCTATTATATTGTGCTTCCGTGGATCAGGACGCTTAACTAGTTCCCATACATTATTCAGCTCAAACTGTTGAAGCTCTTCTTGCATAGCTTGAATCCATTCAGGTTCCATGAAGGCTTCTTCAACTTTCTTGGGTTCTGTTATTGAGACGAATGCGAAGTGCCCACAGAAATTTGCTAGCTGAGTTGCCCTTGAACGAGTGAGTGGACCGGGTGCATTGATGCTATCAATTATTTTTTCAATCTGCACTTCATTGGCAACGCGAGGATGTACAGGGCGAAGACTTTGCTCTTGCTAATCATTGTCGTTGTTAGAAGGAATGTCTTCAGGCTGAGCATTGTCTTCATGTTGATCAGGTGCTGAGATGATAAGTTCTTCTTCAGGATGAGCTTCAGAAGGTATAATTTCTCCAGTTCCCATTAGTTTGATTGATTCACTGGATGTAACTTCATCTAGCACATTTGGCAGTTGCTCTCTTTGTGAACCGTTGGTCTCATCGAACCGCACATCCACTGTTTCAACCACTTTGTAATGAAAGAGATTGAAGACTCTGTAGGAGTGTGAATCCTTTCCATATCCAAGCATAAAACCCTCATGTGCTTTTGGTGCAACTTTGAGGTGTGATGTGGGTCCTTGATCCAGCACCTGGCGCCAAATACTCTGAAGTAACTGACATTTGGCTTCTTGCCAGTAAGGAGCTCATAAGATGTCTTGTTCAGAAGCTTGTGAAGATAAACACGATTGATTGTATGGCATGCAGTATCAATGGCTTCAGGCCAGAATTTTCTTGGGGTTTTGTATTCATCTAGCATCGTTCTGGCCATCTCAATGAGTGTTCTGTTCTTGCGTTCGACGACGCCATTCTGCTGTGGCGTGTACGGGGCTGAGAATTCATGTGTGATGCCCAAGGTATCAATATATGTATCAAGACCAGTGTTCTTGAATTCAGTGCCATTGTCACTTCTGATGTGCTTTATCTTGGCGCCATAATTGTTCATAGCTCGATTGGCGAAGCGTCTGAAGACATCCTGCACTTCAGTCTTGTAAAGGATTATGTGCACCCAAGTATATCTAGAATAATCATCAACAATGACAAAGCCATAGAGGCAAGCAGTAGTAGTAAGAGTTGAGTAATGAGTGGGACCGAAAAGATCCATGTGAAGCAGTTCGAAGGGTCGAGTAGTGGTCATGATTGTCTTCGAGTGATGTTTGGCCCTCGTCATCTTTCCTGCCTCACAGGCACCGCATAAGTGATCTTTTTTGAACTTGACGCCCTCGATGCCTATGACATGCTTCTTCTTTGCCAGGGTGTGGAGGTTCCTCATGCCAGCATGCCCAAGCCTCCGATGCCAGAGCCAGCATTCTGAAGCTTTTGCTAGAAGACATACGGCCAGCTGTGGTCCTGCTGAGAAATCTACCACGTACAAATCATCTTTTCGATACCCTTCAAATACTAGAGACTTGTCAGATTCCATTAGAACAATGCAACGATATTTTCCAAATATTACGATCATGTTTAAATCGCAAAGCATTGAGACAGACATTAAGTTGAAGCCAAGGGATTCAACAAGCATGACTTTATCCATGTGTTGATCCCTTGAGATTGCAACTCTACCTAGACCCAATACCTTACTTTTACCAGTGTCAGCAAATGTGATGTGGCTCTTGTCGGATGGACGTAAGGTTGAGTCCATAAGAAGGCTTCTTTTGCCAGTCATGTGATTTGTACACCCACTATCAATAATCCATTCTGAAGACGCTAGTGTCGTACCCTACAGTGCAGTTAGGGGGATAGGCTTCACCAAGAGCATTGTGAAGCAAAAACATTTGACGAGCCAATGGGTTATGAAAGCTTAGATCCAGATTAGGACTAATAGGGAGAGTAGCAAGCGATTCAGGAACAAAGTACATAGTAAGACCATTCGGGCATTTGATCTTGCGCCCTACAAGATGTTTAAGGTCCCCAGCAATAGCGTCAGATGATTTTGGTTTTCTGCTGGAGACCTTTCCCTGCAAAAGAGAGTTAAGCTTTCTTAGCCACCCACATCTTCAAGGGTGGCTTAGAAGCAATAAATCTAAGTGCAGCATCTGAGAATTTTGGCTTTGGAGCCCTAGCAAACAGTCTTGCAGGCGGACAATAGTACTCATAAGAATAAGCAAAATAGTTCTTGGTCTTATGAACATGGCGGTTTGATGAACCGCTCTCATATTCATATGCCTGAGTATGGTTTCCCTGCAAAGCATTTGCGTTAGTACGACTCAGGTGAGTCCTCTGTCCGTATGAAGCCTTTGGACCGTATGAAGCCTTTGGTCTGAGGTTTGTCTTCTTCACGTGAGGTGTCATGATGACATTCACAGGAAGATTCTCCAGACACATTTTCGGAACCTAGATTTTCTTCATAGGCGGTCCATTCCTGCAGTTAGTATCAATGTACCTGGCAAACACTTCACCATTCTGATTCTTAAACAGTATATAGTTTGCATCAAAGGATTCATCAATGATAATGGGGTTAGCACAAGTGAAGCCAGATAGATTGGATGGATCTGCTGAAGGTTCCTTTGCAGCAACCCACATGGTTTTGGGGTACTGCTCAGGTTTCTAGTAAGAGCCATCAGCGTTCATTTTCCTTACAAACCCAACACCCTCTTTCCTCGGGTTTCGGTTCAGAATCTGCTTTTTAAGGATATCACATAGTGTCTGATGCCCTTTAAGACTTTTGTACATCCCTGTTTCAAGCAATGTCTTCAACCTAGCATTCTCATCAGCAATAGCAGTGGTATCCTCAGCAGAGGGGTTAGTTACCACATCAACAGTTGAAGATATTGCAACAGTAGTAGCAGTAGAACATTCAGCAACAGAAGTAGCATTATCACGCTCAATGCATTTAAGACATGGTGGTTCAAATCCTTCCTGAGCGGAACTAATCTGTTTGGCGCGAAGTGACTCGTTTTCCTTTTGAAGATCTTCATGAGCCGCTCTCAATTTCTCAAGATCTTGCTTCCTTTGAAGATAATCATAGGAAAGCTTTTCATGAGTTCTTGAGAGAGTTTCATGACGACTTTCAAGTTTCTGATACTTAACGCGAAGATTTTTTATGTCTTCAATTAAGGATTCAGATCGAGTCATTTCAGCACCTAACAGATCATCGCTTCTGTCTAACAGTTTTTGAATATGTTCCATAGCTTTCTGTTGTTTAGTTGCAATTTTAGCAAGTGTTTTGTAGCTGGGTTTTGAACCACAATCAGAGTCATCGTCACTAGATGTTTGATAGTGAGTAGTGCGTGTGTTTACCTTGGCACCGCGTGCCATGAAGCAGTAGGTAGAAGCGGAGTAGTCCTTGTCATTTGCATCGGTGTCGGTGATGAAGTCATTGTCTTCAGTGTTGAAGATGGACTTGGCAACGTATGCTGTAGCCAGACTTGCGACGCCTGAATCGGACTCCTCCTCGGACTCCTCCTCAGACTCCACCTCCGCCTCCTCAGAAGCAGACTCCTCCTCTGAATCCACTTCCTTGCCAACAAACGCACATGCCTTGCCAGATGAGCTCTTCTTGTGTGATGAAGACTTTGAGGAAGACTTGGAAGAAGACTTTGAGTATTTCTTCTTCTTCTTCTTGTCGTCAGAGTCATATTCCTTGCTCTTCTTCTTTTTCTTTTTGTTCTCATTGTCCCACTGTGGACACTCAGAGATGAAGTGGCCAAGTTTCTTGCACTTGTGACATGTTTTCTTCTTGTAGTCATGAGCAGAAGCTTCATCATTTCTTGAGCTTGATCGGGAAGACTTTCTGAAGCCTTTCTTCTTGGTGAATTTTTGGAACTTCTTGACAAGCATAGCAAGTTCCCTTCCAATGTCTTCAGGATCATCAGAACTGCTGTCAGATTCTTCTTCAGATGAGGAGACAGCTTTTGCCTTCAAGGCACGAGTTCGCCCATAGTTTGGACCGTAGATATCTCTTTTCTCAGAAAGCTGAAACTCATGTGTGTTGAGCCTCTCAAGTATGTCAGACGGATCGAGTGTCTTGAAATCAGGACGTTCTTGAATCATCAGGGCTAGGGTGTCAAACGAACTATCAAGTGATCTCAGTAGTGTCTTGACGACTTCATGTTTGGTGATCTCAGTAGCGCCGAGGGCTTGAAGCTCATTTGTGATGTCAGTGAGTCGGTCAAATATGAGCTGGACATTCTCATTGTCATTTCGCTTGAAGCGGTTGAAGAAGTTGCGAAGGACACTGATTCTCTGATCTCTCTGGGTTGAGACGCCTTCATTGACCTTGGAGAGCCAGTCCCAGACCAGCTTAGATGTTTTCAAAGCACTCACACGGCCATACTGTCCTTTGGTCAGATGACCACAGATGATATTCTTGGCAGTAGAGTCCAGTTGAACGAATTTCTTGACATCAGCAGCAGTGACACCTTCTCCAGCCTTGGGAACGCCGTTCTCGATGACATACCATAGGTCGACGTCAATGGCTTCAAGATGCATGCGCATCTTATTCTTCCAGTAGGGATATTCAGTTCCATCGAAGACGGGGCACGCAGCGGAGACTTTAATTATCCCTGCAGTCGACATAGCTAAAACTCCAGGTTGTTAAACCAAATCACACAGAACAAGGGAGCACCTTGCTCTGATACCAATTGAAAGTGCGTTATATCGACTAGAGGGGGGGTGAATAGGCGATTTTTATGAAAGTCTTCAAAACATGGGAGTTATGAAGACAAACGATAGAAATAAACCTAATACCCTGCAGCGGAAGGTAGACTACACTAGGCAAGCCACAGTCAAGTATTCAATAGAGTGAAAGCACAATGACTAATAGCAGCAATGTAGTAAGGATCAGATAGGAAGATATTGTGAAGCCAGACAGAACACGTAGTCACTCAGTGAAGACAAAAGATAGTGCAAACATACAATGACTTCATAAGGAGTAACAGTAAGTAAAGGGAAGGGAAGATGAAACCAGTGACTCGTTGAAGACAATGATTTGTTGGACCAGTTCCAGTTGCTGTGACAACTGTACGTCTGGTTGGGGCGGCTAGGTATTTAAACCTTAGGACACACAGTCCCGGACACCCAGTCCTGAACACGCAGCTCAGGACACCCAGTCCTCACCGTATTCCCCTTGAGCTAAGGTCACACAGACCTCGCCCAATCACTCTGGTAAGTCTTCAAGGTAGACTCCCAAACCTTCACAGACTTCGTTCACCGGCAATCCCACAATGTCTCTTGGATGCTCTGAACGCGACGCCTAACCGTCTGGAGGATTCACAGTCCTCAAGTGTAATAAGTCTTCAGATCACACAGACAAGAAGACTTAAGTGATGCCCAATTTACTCTGGCTCTGGGTGGTTAGGGGTTTTCTCCTCACTAGGAATTTTTTCTCAAAGGCTTCGAGGTGGATTGCTCTCAAACGACAAAAGCCGTGTACAGAAATCTGAGCAGCCAACCGTTTATGGTTGTGGGGGTGGGCTATTTATAGCCACTTGGCAACCCGACCTGATTTGTCCGAAATGACCCTGGGTCACTAAGGAACTGACACGTGTCTCAACGGTCAGATTTCGAACTCTCATGGCAACTTTACTTGGGCTACAAGCAAAGCTGACTTGTCCGGCTCTGGACAAGATTTGCTCTCATTGTCTTCACTCGAAGACATAGGTTTTTGATTTAGGCATCACTTAAGTCATTCTGACTTGTTCTCCTGGACCCCACTTAACAGTACGGTGGTTCCTATGACTCAACAAAAATAAAAAGAACTACGAAAGATCTAAGTCTTCGAGTTCCATAGGCTTCATAACGTGTCTTCTGTTGTCATAGTCTTCAATGTGAATATCTTCATATACCACCTTTGACTTCAATGTCTTCATTCATTTTTAGGGGTCATCTCTGGTAGTAAACCGAATCAATGAGGGACTTCTACTGTGTTTTCCTGCAATTCTCACAAACACATTAGTCCCTCAACTAGGTTTGTCGTCAATACTCCAAAACCAACTAGGGGTGGCACTAGATGCACTTACACACATTTATCCAAATGATGCCCTGGTTCCCCACAGTTGTAGCAGATCACCTCAAAGTATGCCATAAGGCCCGAAGCAGGGGCAGGAGCAGTTTTCTGGATGTCCTATCTCTTCTTTTGCTGATTCTTGCCTTGAGATTTCCCACTGATCTGAGAGTCAAAACCACCAGCAGATTGATCTTGGGCAATTATAGGAGCCTGCCCAGATTGTGCCCCCATTTGGGGCGGAGGTGGGCCGTACCACTGCCCAACCGGCGCTCCCCCATTGTGATAGGGGAAATTCATCGAAGTTCCTGGTTCCTTCTCATCCTCCAGCCAGATGTTGTCTCTCAGGAAGCAGAAATAACCACCAGACAGCTCAATTGAAGCAGATTGCAAGCCTAATTTCAATCTTCTGCAGGTTTGGGGGAGAGGTAAGGTAGGGGATCCACCTGCTCTGGCTCCGGTGGCGTGCTGGTGGGCAGGAGTCCAGTCAAGCATTCCCATCTCGCAGCACGGTGTGGATCTCCTGAATTCACTTCTCCTTTCGCCCATCGAACGAACGCAATCGGCGGCTCACTGGGGTGGGGCATCCTGTGCTTCTTCGAGAAATCTCCTTCGAAGTAGATTCGCGGGGCTAGATTCAGCAGCTCCCAATCCACATGATCCTTGCACATCCGAGCATACCCTGCACGAGTGAGAGAACGGATTTGGTCCCTCCTTGGCTTCATCCCTCGCAGCTTCCTCCTCTGCTTCCCTCCATTCGCGCGTGCACTGGGTCCAGGAGAGAGCGTCGTCGCGGATCCGCATCACCCGCTCCCTCCATCTCCTCCCTCGAGTCTCCCGCAGCACCACCGGCGCGACGAAGTCGAGCGGCTGGAGTATCCGCGGGAAGGCTTTGTAGACATGTGGGACATGCATCTTGTACATCTGTCTGTCTTGCAGCCATTCCCCCGTGGATATGGCCGGCGACTCCATGGGGCGCGCGAGCGGACTTGATGAGGGGGCAGGCGCGCCCGGAGTCAGGAGGCGGGGGGTGGCGGCGAGATCTATGGCGGCGGCGAGGGTGGAGGTAGTGGCGGGGGCGGCGGCGAGGGTGGAGGTGGTGGCGGGGGCGAAGGGGATCGCGAGAGCGGTCATCTATTTGCCAATTATGTGAACTAAACAGTCAACATATAAAATAATTTAAATATATACAATATAGTTAGAAGGGAAACATAAGTTGGACCTTGCGTTCCTATTCTTATATAAAAATAGAACAGACCTCTGCGTTTTCTTCAAAAAAATACATAAATTGGGCTGCCAAAAATAAAATCTCGGATGGGAGGTCCATAGGCCGGTCGATACATGACGGCCCTAAGAAAATACAAACAGACCTATGGACCTCCCATCCAAGGACGTGGGCTGCGCATGTTAAAAATGAAAGCCTAGACGGGGCAGCCCAAAACCACGTCCAACACTTGCCAAAACTTCGTCCCTCGTTTTCTCTGTGTTTCGCACAGTCGACATTGTGTGGGCATTTTGACTGTGCATCATATGAAGATGTGCTATGCATGAATGTTGATCAGCATGATGGTAACTGGCTGGTAGCTCCATTTTCGACCATGAATAAAACTTCCAACATGATGTTAACCCTGTTTGAAAAGGCCGTGTTAATATAAATGCTCTGTCTCTGAAAGTTGCATTTTCTTATCTGAAACTGAACTTGCAGTTTCTTATCTGAAACTGAAACTTGCAGTTTCTTCTCTGAGAATCACATTGTCTGCACTTTTATACTCCTATGAAACTACATTTTTTAAGTGCTAAAAATAGATATCTAGAATTCATAAAATACTTCATATGCTCAATACTGCAAATCTGAAATTCAAAAGACATTCATATCTGAAAGTACTCTCAAAATACACAACACAAAACACAATTCACAACCTGCAAATACTGACAACCCTAAGCTCCTCCTGACAATTCACAACCTGCCCGACTATTGGGCTGGGGGGCAGCCCCCCTCCTATTCCTCGGCGGCAGACAGCCGCCCCGTGAGACGATGTGAACGGCGAGGGAGACGATGGCGGGGAAGCGTCGTCGGGCCAACTACTTTTCTCCTCTTGCAGTTGGGTTCGGTCGACGAAGACTCCACCGGCTCGCTCTGGCAGGACACCCTCACAAACAGCACCTTGTAGATGCTCGATCCTTCAATCTCTAGTGGATGCTCCATATGGGATCGATACTCCCACCACCGCTCCCTCACGATCGGATTCGGTGAATCTGTTTGCTCCATGGCCCAGAGGAGCAGCTCTATGTACTCCGGCGCGACTCCCTCCGGGAGTATCGCCGCCTTTTCGCTCTGTTGCAGATATTTGGCCATGGATGTCGCCGTCGCCGCTAGTTGGTCCTTGTTGTCAAACCAAGACTGTATCTCCAACATCCTAGCTAGCTTCACAGGGTCGCCGTCTGGGATCCTCACATATCGGTTGTACTCCTCCATCGATCTACTCCTCCACAGCACCTTCATTCGCCGGTGGTGGTTTTTGAATGGAGAGGAGAGGAGCAGCGCTGGTTTTGGATTAGAATGGTAGAGGAGCGATGCTGGTTTTGGACTGGAACAGGAGAGGAGGGGCGGTGGTTTTGAAATGAAAGAGGAGAGGAGCGGTGCTGCATTTAGATTGGAATAGGAGAGGAGCGGTGGTGGTTTAAGAGGAGAAGAGCGGAAGAGCGGCGCTGGTCTTGGAAGTATTTTTTTGTTGTTTCACGTATTTTGGGTCAAAGTTTGACCACGTACTATATTTGACAAGCAAAATGTGAATGCATGTCACCAAATTGATTTTAATTTTGATCCAGTCAGAGAGCGTCGGCCCTCTTTTCCAATCCTAAATCGCTGTCGCACGCTCCTCTCCCTCTTCTCCATTGCAAAACCACCTCCTCTCCTCTCCATCATCTCCATTCCAAAACCATCGTCTCGCCTCTCCCTCTTCTCTATTGGAAGACCACCGTCTCTCCTCCGTTTTCTAGACGCTTTGCTCCATGGCGTGGGCTCAATCCATGGATACAAAATTAGTATACTGTATACTATTTAAAAGTCGAGGGCGGGGCTTTTCCTGCGCGGTAGGCGGCGGGGCAGTTCCGCCTAGTCGATTCGACAGAGACGCGAGAAGACAAGGGAGTAGGCTGCTGCAAACGTAGGGCTGTGTGATTTGACAGCGAGTTACCGTTGGACAGGTGGGGCCCCATGATTTGACTTGCCATTACCATTTTAACTGCGGCGCTACGACCGGCGTGAGTCTCCCAGATTCCTGACCACCTCCATACAGGTGCCTCTCCCAATGCTCCACCATGTAGTAGAGGCTGGCTCTTGCATGAGAGCCCACTTCTCCACTTTTTCCTTGCCTCTCTTTTCTCCACATATGCAAAAATGCCATGTAAAGCGCACTATTGTACTTACTTTTACTTGCTCCTACAGGTGCTTAAGCTTGCCACATAAGCATAAAGTCTGATGTGGCAAGTTAATCAAGAAGAGAGAGACTAGTTTGGTGACCCAAGGAAGAAACGGTGCTAAGCGCGTGTACCTAGGTGAAAAGACAATTTTGAGTCTATAGCTAATTAAATGAAGCAAACTTAGCAACACCATTTCATTGGAAGAGGTCACTCCTTGGCAAATGTAATAAATACACGCGCTTAGCACCGTTTCTTCCTTGAGTACGAAGAAAGAGATAGAGAGGAGTAAAAAATACACTTATAGCCAACCTTGTTGTAGTATGAGTGACTAAGTGATGACTATGTATGACATGCCAACATCAGATAGCCTAACACACCGTGTTAAATCTCCAAGGGCGCGACCGCGCGAGCGACGCGACGGTCATGGTAGGCGCGACCATGATATGGGCTACTGGCAGCCCTTGGATCTGAGATCAAACGGTCGCATGCTAAGTTGCTGAAAATTTGCAGAATAACCCTCCAGGATAGGATATTCACCCATAGGTCTAGAATCACACCATGCAACCGTTCGATCTCAGATCCAAGGGCTCTCGGAAGCCCGTATCATGGGAGAATGGAAAGCCACTACCCTGCCGTTCGCACGCTGGCAGTTCGCTCCTACTCGTCCCCGCACGTCCTTCAATACTACGGTGGTTTGCTCCTAGTGGTCCCGTCCATTCACATTACGGCAATTCCACTAATCCTAACCCTCCTCCCAAATCCATGGCGTCCCAAATCTCCACGATCGGCGGTGAGTACAAGGTTAGAACCATCACCGGCGATGAGTTCGACGTCATCTACACCCGTTCTTCCACGACGATGAAAGGATGCCTTTCTCGCTTCAGACGCATGTTCGAAGACTCAGCTGATGAGTGGGTCGCTAGGCTAGATTTTGAGTACACCACAGTCTCGGGACGAGAGAAGGATCTAAAGGACGAAGAGAGGAAGAAGCCCGTCGTGATCCAGGTTTGCGTGCATGACTTATGCTTGGTCTACCACATATGCCATGCCGACGGTGAGTGCCAGGATTTTAAAGACTTCCTCGAGAGCAACCTAGTCAAATTCGTTACTGTAGACTTTGGTAACGACAAAGAAGTCCTGCATCGGATAGGCCTCGTTGTAGGCAACACCTTCGACCTCCAGAAGAATCGGCTGGTGTCCTCTCATCAGCCTTCAATGCTAACCCTGGCAGGAGCCATGGTTCATCCTTCGTACGGTAAACTGGAGAAACCTCATTACACGTTTCATCATCATGCATGGCAGCGGAATGTACTAGATATAGACCACATCCACTATGTTGCAATAGATGGCTACCTTTGCTTCAATATCTACAAGGGTTGGATGAAGAGCAACAGCCAAGTGTGCGGTTCAAGCAAAGAAGTATCGGCCAAGAGGAACAGGGACAAGGACGAAGTCGAGGATGTGGACGAGGAGTCCGAGTAAGGTGGCAGTGTCGTTGCTCATGGTGGTTCTAATGCAGTGTCTACCAGAATAGTTGCAAAGTTTAATTTCAGGTGTGCTTAATTTAATTTGAGGGGTGTGTTGTGCTGAGCCCCCAGCAGAACTATGTTATGTTTCTTCTCGTTACTTTAACTCTTCAGTACGTACATACTAGTATTTCTTACATTTCATCTTTTAGTTGGTATAGTACTACCACTCGTTTCTTCACATTATATACGTACAATATATATGGCCAACATCATATAGCCAGCAGTTTAGTTGTCAAAGAATTTTAGGGTGCTTAGTTTTGTCAAAGAATTCCAGGATGCTTAGAGGGTGCTTGGATCCAAGGGACTTATTTTAGTTTGACTAAAAATAGTCTCTTTAAGAGGCTAAAGTTCCAAGCACCCCTAACTAAAGAGGGGCTAAAACTACTCTTGAGACTAAAATTTTTTAGTCAGGGGTACCCCTACTAAAATGTGGATTAGTCCTCTCTCTACTCATTTAACTCCTCTCCTTTAACACATGCGAGTTCTGGATTGGAGGGTTTGGAGGATAATAAATGCTCATTAACTTGATTTTAGCTTTTTTAGTATTTGGATCCAAGCATGGGTGAGGCTAGCAAGTTTTAGTCCCACTACTTTTAGTCATGGGACTAAAACGTATCCAAGCACCCTCTTAGTTTTATTTGAGGGGTGGGTTGTGCTGGACACCATTATTGTGACTAGCCTTTTTAATAGTACTATATGCATAATTTGGCGACGAGCGCTCTCTATATGTACCACCTTTTTTTCATTTCAAGTTTTGCTCCATGGCGCAATCCATCGATACTACTGATGTACAAAAGTATACATTTTTTAAAAGGCTAGAGGGAGGAGCAGTCTAGCTTGGTCGGTTTCACGAGAGGCGAGGGCCTTTGTGATTTGACAGCTCATTACTGCTGGAAGGCGGGGCCTTGTGATTTGACTGCTCATATAAATGCGCCGACGACCTGATCGAGGAGGAGCAAAGAACCGTGTGGTATACTCAAGTTTTCCACTGGAGTAGTACTGCGACGGAGGAGCACGAAACACGGCAGCCCAGTGCCATATGGCGATAAAAAATGATCTAATTTGCTAGTCATCTCATTGTTAGCATTGTTCTATTCATTCCCTCAAAAAAACATTGTTCTATTCATGCCTCGCAGAGAATGTGACACATGCGGCGAAACACCCGAAGCAAAAGATGAAACACAGGAGCAAAATAAGAAGGAAGATTATCACCCCAAATGATCTAATTCACCGCGGAGTCATAACTGCTTCTTCATCGCCTCCACGACCTCCATCTCCTTGCGCGTCTCCTCCGCCATCTTCATCATTGTGTCCATGACGCGGCATTTATTGACGCGAGCCTTCATCATCTGTTCCACGGCCATATTACGTACCTTGACAGCAGCCGGGTGCTCGATGCGGAGCTTCGCCAACTCTTCCTTCTGTTCCATGGCGAGGGCCTGCAGCATCTTCATCGAGGAACTACTATTCTCATGCAGCTTCTTCCAGCCGGCGTTCTTCTCCTTCAACAGGTCGATCTCATGGCAGAGCTTTGCATTGTCCTCCCGAAGTTGCAGGATTTCGCCGGTCACCTTCTTCTCCGAGGCAATGCTCTTCTTCAGCAGCATCACCAAGCCGGCGGTCAACTCCCCCTGTTGATTGAGCTCAGCGGGCATGTCGTCGAGGCTCTCCTTCAGCAATTCCATCAAGCCTTGGATGAACTCCTTCTGCTTATTGAGCTGATCGGGCATGCCGTCGAGGGATAATGACTCCAGCTCCGCCGGCTCGGCATGTTCGCCTCCGCGGCTAGGGCGCTCCTGGGAGCCATCGCCTGCCTGTGAGGGATCTTTCGAGGTCTCTGCGTGGCGGCGAGCCCTCTCTTTTTTTTCCGCAGCCTTGGTTGCCGCTCCCTTGTTACGAGTAGTTCTCGGCCTAGAGCTCTGCTCACCGGCCATGGCAATGACGGACAAAGAAGAAGCACTTACGAGGAGGAAAGGTAGAGTGATTTTTGGTTAGGTAGTTCCCCTTTTTATAACCTAAGTACTAGCACTAGTACTAATACCTGCATAGTGGGAACACGTTCAGGTTTGGTACGTACTACTAGTAGGTGTGAGCAGGCTTTCGAATGTGATGGGAACAAGGTAAATATTAATTGATGGTTTTGGTTTCGAGGCCCGAAACGGCTCCCGATGAGTTTAGCGGAACATAAATTTCAAGTACTACTACACTGCTCAAATGCGTAAATATTATGTTACTGTCAAAAATTGGCACAAAATACGAAGGAGACCAATGGAAGTACTACTAGCAACCCACGATTTAACTACTCGCATGCGCGCAGTGGAGTAATAATGTCTTTCTTCCGCCCTTACGTCCACTCAATTTGCATGCGCTGTATTAATTGACCATCAATGAAGTGAACGACTTTACACGCGTCAAATTATCACATGGGGTGGATCTTGGTACAAAATTACGTCCGCCCGTGTACCCGCGTGTGCGTGCGAGGAATGAGTGCGTGCATGGCGTGCGTGCACATCTTCGCTTCATGCATGTACCGCCAGTATGGCTCAGGGAGGACGAGTACATTCTTCTGGAACCAGCAGCACGTCACTGTGATCAATCCACGCAAGGAGGTCGCGACAACGCCTACCCATGTGCCACATGGCTTCATGAACTGTAAGAGAGACACTGTGTAGCGTGCCATTGGTATTCTAATTTACGTGTTTTGCACATACTCGAAGTACTAGTAAGGTACACGTGCATTGCACGCATCAGATTTTGCAACCAAATTATGAATAAATACCACATTATAGCATGTAAGCTCTGAGTCATATATGCCTGATGTAGCCCTTCGTTTAATTCTTATAGTTCATCTCATTCAAAATCAACTAGTTTTTATAAAAAAGCTAAGAACGCGGGAATAGGAAAAACATGGGATTATAGTGGAATGTCGTTTTGAATCCTACATGATTGTACGAGTGTTTGATTGTGCATAGAAAAAACGCAGAATTCTTTCGAAGAGGTTTGAGTGGATGGGATGTTTCCTATGAAATCTAGTGCAAATGAATCATATGGAAAAATTCCTATGGTTTACAATCCTACGAATCAAACAACCAAGATAGGAAAAATTCCTAATGATTAGAATCCTCCAAAATTCCTTTGAGAATCCTTTGAATCAAAGAAGCCCTTAATCTATTTTATGATTCATGGAATTGTGCGTTGTAAAGCATAAAGTAAAAAACAAATAATGGCAATTCAACTAGAAAAAAGTTTGGGCAGTTATGATACGGAAGATTCTAGAACAAAAGAGAACCACTGTTGTTTTGAGGTTTGTGCATTATGCTTAAGTTCAACCATGAAGTCTGCTAGATTGTACATGTGGCAAAAATCCGGTGGGGGGCTAGAAGATGGTGCGAGGGGGCGAGTGGAGGGAGACTATGAAGGAATGCACAAGTGCAAGATCGATATTTAGAGAGAGAGGGCGAATACGTGCGCTGATGCGCGCAGTGGGGGCGCCATGAAAAATAAATGAGCTAGGGGGCCAAGCATTGCTAATCCTTTACGAGGAGGGTCAATTCATGAACTTAAACCATTTTTAGCAGCAATTGTCTAATGATCACATTCATATTAGCCTTGATATATAGTGATGTTAGGGGGGAGGGGGCAGGGCCCTTACTGCCCCCTGTCTTCGCCATTGTGCACGCGTCTGAGAGATGAAGCGGAAGGCATGGATGATGAGAGGGGGACGTTGGATACATAATTAATGTGGGTGTATTAGCTATATATGTTAATCCTATATAGAGAGGTATAGATTGATCGATGTGGATGTGGGAAAGAGGGTGAGACCTCACTGGATATATCGATTGATGGGTTTGTGTGGAAAACTATGAAAGACCTAGCTATATACACACATACATGAGGAACATCGATCGTTGCGCATGCACGCGTGAGAGATAAAGAATGCCCGATATGATGGAGAGGGGGATGTGTGTTGGTGTGTGCCTTCATGGGAGACCGACCTGAAGAAAAAGATTGCATGCGTGCGATGGATAATGCCGACTGGTAGTGTGTGTGCATGCATGCACGAGAGAAGGTTAGTGGTACAATTATAAAGAGAAGACTACTGTGTGGGTGTAAAAGAATAGCTGAATAGGTGAGGTCACAATCAATGTAAAGTTGAATTCAAATATTTGAATAAGAGATCCTGATGTTTGAAACCCATGCATGCATGAATATAACGGAGATCTGCGCGGTGTGGTTTGGAAACGAGCATGTTGTAATGTATACACATTGAACAAGGCCAGACTGATTTGAATTTGAGATACCGATGGCAGACATCATTTGGCCACGTCGCATCCGTGCATGGACACATTATTCTAATTGGAGATGATGGGCGGCTTTTGCATCACATATCTATATCTATACCCCTATATATATTATATTTTATATATTTTTTATATTGTGTGCGAGTAACTTTAACTTTGAAAGATGGTCGTTGGATGAGGCGAATCCGATGGTCCAAAGATGGCAAATTTGAGCACTACTGGCCATTGGATATCATATAGATTCCACCAGATTTCGCCACATGTATAATCTAGAAGACTCCATGGTTGAACTTAAGCTTAATGCACAAACATCAAAACACAAGCACTTCTTATTTGTTCTAGAATCTTCTGTATCAGAATTGCCCAAATGTTTTTCTACATGATTTGCCATGATTTGTTTTTACTTTATGTCTTATGACGCACAATTCCATGAATCTTAAAATAGATTAGCTTTCTCATAAAAACTAGATGATTTTGAATGAAATGAACTATAAGAATTAAACGAACATATACATCATGCATATATGACTCAAATCTTGCATGCTATAATGTGGTATTTATTCATAATTTGGTTGCCAAATCTCATGCGTGCATTGCACGTGTACCTTACTCTAGTCTAAATGGTGTTTGTGTGTGTGTTGTGCGTGTTGAGGTGCAAATTGTCTTTCTTTTGGTACACGTTAAGCTTGTTCTTCCGAAATTTTAAGCCGCGCCTTGTTATGCCGAAAATTCAAGCTAGCGTCTCTGTCTATCGTGCTGGGAAACTCCCGCCTCTTCAACCCGCGCCTTGTTAGCCCGAAATATTTAAGATATATCTTTGTCTTGTTGTGCTCCGATAACTCCCTCCATCTCAACCCGCGCCTTGCTATTCCGAAATTACAACGCGCGCGAAAACTCCCACCTACTGTGAAATCCCGACACGCGAAATGCCCGTGGTACCCCTAAACCGAAAGAACCGCCTCAAATCGGTGGGGGTACTTTTGTAACTTACCCCACATTTCGGACAAGCGCGTCTCTAAGCCATGGTTCCCCACTGCCATCCCATCCGCCCACCCATTCGTACACCGAGGCCGCAAAAACCCGCGACGAAACCCCACACCCTGCTCCGTCCGCCACCCAGTCGGAGCCTCTTCCCCGACGACGTCGTCCAAAGCAACACCTCGACGTACCTCATCCACCGTACCGGATGAGGATCCGACGTCGATCGCATCGTCCCTCCGGTTCCGCCACCCCGTCCTCCACCTCCAAGGAGCTGCCCTGACGTTCCCCTCGTCTTTCGCGCCACCTCCATTCCCACACCACCATCTTCACCTGCACCAACGGAAGAGCATCATCATCACCGTTTCCTCAGATGAAGCTGCAGCCTAATCGGCGCCACCAAAGAGGTTGTAGACTAATCGCCGCATTTTCTTCTTGATTCGATCTCACGGTGCTGTCGGCGCTCGGTCTCGAGCCGACACGGCGCGGCTCCATCCACGGCGGCGTCGCCGGCCACTTCCTCCA
The DNA here is from genome assembly GCF_003073215.2 of Triticum urartu. NCBI lineage: Eukaryota > Viridiplantae > Streptophyta > Magnoliopsida > Poales > Poaceae > Triticum > Triticum urartu. The sequence goes on from NC_053028.1 coordinate 234,627,985, forward strand.
CAGCGTCGCTCCCTCGGCAGCGACGTCCACATTAGTAGGACCTGCTGCTGCTTTAGCTCTCGCTCGCGCTGCTGCTCTGCTCTTGCTCTCGGTCCCCTGCCTTGTCTGCTCGCGCTGCTGCTCTCTCTCTTGCTCTTGCTTGCGATGCTGCTCCGATTTAGCTACACTTCACTCCGATGCTGCCGGCGTGAAGGAAGAACCAGCCGCCGCGGGGAGGGGGGCTCGCCGGAGAGGTACCCCACTATCTATCTTAGGGTTCAGGATGGGGGCGGTGGTCGCCAGCGGTGGCGGGGCGTTGGCGGGGCGGTGGCGTGGGGATCGCCGGAGAAAAAGCTCGGCACGGGGGGGCCTAGAGGGATGGCCGGGGCAGCGGCGGACCGGCAGTGGGAAGTGTTTTCAGGGTGGGCGGGGCGGCGCACCGCCGGCCGCGGGCGGCGGGGGGCTGCTGTTTGGCCGGCTCAGGGGGTGGAGGTTGAAGATGAACCACAGGCCCTTGATTTCGTATCCAATGGCTGCAAAATCGACTGACCAGAGATGAAAAAGTCAGGTGACCTACGTGTAGCCTCACCTTACTAGTGCATTCAGTTTCGACAGCAAAATTCAGTTTCGACAGTTAAGTTCAGTTTCGACAGTTAAGTTCAGTTTCGACAGTTAAATTCAGTTTCGACAGTTAAGTTCAGAGATGAGCGGCTGGTGTATTTTACATCTAGCACTTTATGTTTATGTATTTTACGTCATGTATTGGAGATTCTATTAGAATTCCACTCAGGTTAATGTTGTTTGTTGTCTCTCTTGTCCTGCTTCAGCCCCGGCATCGTACAACTCACCGGAGCTGCTCCAATGACGAAACCCTCCATCACAACGGAGCAGTACCTCGGGCTCCATCTCCAGACGCCTAAGATCTTCTTCCCCTCCTCCGACAGCCAAGTCAGCCGGAGCATCCTCACCGGCCAACCCAATCACGCTGAGATCGACATGGCTTCACCAAAGAGGTTGTACACTTATTGCATCTCTTTTTTACTCTACATGTTATATATATTGTCCACTGAGCACTCGTAGTAACGGGAAATACGATTATTTTATCCTACTATATGACAAGTAGTGAGGTACCAGGCAACTTAGCTATCCATGATGGACTCTCTTGAACGCCATCATTATTTATCTCTGCGCGTTTGAGCTGTGCATTTGTCGATGGGCCTGGGAGTTGAGCTAGTATGTCAGTGGCCTGGGTCCAAAGTAATAGAAGTAGCACAAAAACATTTTTTTAGTGTAGGATTTTCCTTGCTCAAGCCTGCCTACTAGAATCGCCAGTGCTTGAAAGGAAAAGTGAATGAAAAACATCGGAATTGGAAAGTTTCCTATGGTACTACTTTTCATGAATTTGGTGCAAAGGAATGGAGCAAAGGAAAACTGTAGGATTTGTTCCTTTAGTGTCTCCTTGAAAGAAAACCCGTAGGAATTCTAATTTCCACTTCTCCTCCTTTTCATATTCTTATTCATCAAGCACAAGACTAAGAGATAGTAGCATAATAGCATTATAACCGTACATTTTCTTGTGGTTTGACTTAATCTCACCATGCTTTTTTGCATCTTGTGATCTTCCAATTGTTATGAATCAAACACCCAGATTGGCAGAAATCCTGTGTTTTTAAATTCTCTGTTTTGCACGTGCATTCCTATCCTATTCCTGTCTATTTCCTATCCCTGCATTGTTAGAATCCTCAAATTCAAACAAGCCCTTACTCAATTACTTCTGTTATAGATGTGTCAAAGAAAACCTTGTGTGGTTTGTCCTGCTCCTGCGGCATTGTGTTCCACCCCAGCTCAGCTGCTCCAACGACGGAAGGGTTCACCACAGCAGGGATCCGCTCTCGAGACTGTCTTTCACCGCCTCAGATCTTCTTCCCCGCCGCCGGCAGCCACGGCAACTGCATTACCATCATCAACTGAGCAGATGACCTTGAGGACTACATGGGTCCGCAAGAGAGGTCGCACTCTTCCGTGTCTGCTTAAGTTATGCGTCTCTTAATATGATAACATGCTACATTATCGTCGTGTTCACCTATTAGACTCCGAGTCAGGTCCAAACTAATGCTGAAACTTGAGTTTTTAAATGGTTGTGGGGTACATACTAGGGCAACAATCAGTACTATCTGTCTACTATCTGGTTAATCTCCGGTGTCTACTGTGAGTTTCATGTTGGGTGCAAACAAACATTAAAGGAGCCATTATCTATATTTTTAACTAAAGCTATTATCTGCCTGCTATCATTGGTTTTGGGTCTATCCACAGTTTGCTAGCATCACTCTGGATTTGTGCATGCAATCCTTACATAATCTCACTATGTTTTATTCCTATGCATGCCAATTATTGTACACAATGGAACCGATCATGTAGAGCAAAAGAGACGAGCCTTGCGTGGCAAAAAATTTCATGCAGACGTCGTTCCATGGTGGGCGCAAAGGCAGCCCCCCCTCCACCCATTTCGGATCGTAATCAAGAGGAAGATAACTGTTATGAGGGGGATTCAGAAGGAGAAGACCACTCCTATTTACCCCATGAGGTCTTCGCTCTAACTTGGCATGCTGATGTTGGTAATATCATGCATATGGTGCCTTGCATTGCTTACTGTATACATTAAAGATGTCATCTGCTTAGTTTAGACATGCTTTGTGTCAATGCCATCTGTTTAGTTTCTTTATCGTATATGTGAATCATGCAATGCCATCTTGTCTAGCCAGGCATCATATATGTGAATTTTGCAATGCCACCTTGGTTAGCCAGTCATCTTATATGTGAATTATATCATGCCATCATTTTTTATTACGTGTTAAATTTGTCAACAATTTTAGTACATTCAATTACTCTTCCTGTGCATCAGCCATTTGGCACGGTCATGGAAAAATCTGGAGTGGAAACAAGGTCTTCAGAGCAGACAATGCTATCTGACGAAGCGCACGTCTTGCTGGTTACCGATAGCTCCTTAGAGGAGGATTCAGAGACAGATGACCAGTCATATTCCCCCCCCCCCCGAGGTGCATGCCCTAACTTGGCAGGGTTGTATTGCTCATATCGTGTGTGTGGTATCTTGCATTGCTATGTCATTTGCTTAGTTTAGACATGCTTTGTGTGAATGCCACCTGTTTAGTGTCTAATTACCATATATGTGAATTATGCAATGCCATCTTATTGCAAGACATTATATATGTGAATTATGCAATGTTATCTTGTTGCAAGGCATTATGTATGTGAATTATGCAATGCCATGCTATTTAGGCAAGCGTCGTATATGTGAATTATATCATGCCATCCTTTTTTTGTATTTCTCATTGCTTTTGTCGACAATGTTTGTATATTCAACTGTTCTTCCTGTGCATCAGCCATTTGAATTGGTGATGGAGAAATCTGGAGTGAAACAAGGTCTTCAGAGCAGACAATGCTACCTGCTGAAGCAGATATCTTGTTGGTTATAGATAGCTCTTCAGAGGAGGATTCAGAGGCAGATGACCAGTCCTATTATCCCCCTGAGGTGTATGCTCAAACTTGGCAGGGTTATATTACTCATATAATGCATATGTTATATTGCAATGCTTAGTTTTTACATCATATACACAATATTGAATGCCATCTCCTTAGTTGACACATCATATATGCGATTGCCCTCTGCTCACTTACTTAGTATATAAATCATATATTTGAATTATGTCATGCCATGATGTTTACATAGACAGCATGTATCTGAATTATGGCATGCCAACCCATTTTCTAAAGACATAATATAGTTATATCATCTCATCCTGTTTACATAGTCATCATATTTAAATTATGTCATTCTATCCGTGAATTATATCATGCCATCATGTTTCCATCAACAGCATGTTTGTGATTTATGGCATGCCAACCACTTTAATAGACACATCATATAGTTATATCATGTCATCATGTTTACATAGTCATCATATTTTGAAGTATGTCATTCTATCCTGTTTAGTTAGCCATCATACATGTGAAATTGTGTCATGCTATCCTTTTTAATTAGCCATCATATATGTGAAATTATGTCCTGCTATTCTGTCTGCTTAGACAACATAAATGTGAATTATTTCATGCCCTGTTTTCTTCCCTACTATCCATTGCACCTGTCTATCTTACAATGTCTGTACATTCAATTACTTTTCTTGTTTATCAACCATTTCAATTGGAGGGAGTGATGGTAGTATCTGTGGGAGTAAAAACACGGTCTTCAGAAAAGATCGTGCTACCTGTTGATGCAGATAGAACCACGGTTGTACTTGCCCAAGAACCAGCCCCACCACACATAACCCACACTCATGCAGATTGTACCCCTACCAAGTTGGACAGAGAACCAGCTACACCCCTTTTAACCCCAACCCCAGCGGATAGACACCCAGTTCCCATTGACATAGCACCGTCTCCACCACAGAGCACCCAAACACGAGCAGTTAGTAAGGCAACTGCAGTGCCCAAATCACGAGGACCACCACTCCGAACCCGAAGTCAACGCTTAAAGCAGAAGAAGAAGAATTGTTCTCAGGTCAGGTTCCATAGCTATGGTTCATACTACTTTGCTCTTGCATCACTGTATTTACTGATACCAACTAAATTCAAATTTGAAGGATGCAATTGAAACTCCAATGGCGCAACAGGTATGTTTTAAACCTGTTTCTTCAACGTGTTTGGCTGTTTGCTGTTGTAACTTGCTCTATGTTGATTTCAGTTTCAATTGAATAAACAGTTATGTTCTCATGCCATGCACACTACAAGTGTTGTTATTGTTGTGTAGTTTCCCACACTTATATTCTGTCTATGCTGCTTTGTCTTAAATAGATATGATTCGAACTGTATCTATCTTGATTTGGCAACATAAACTAGAATGATATAGACCATGCAGTGACCATACTACATAGATATATGTTTGTTTCATGATGTTATCCTATCCACCTTACTACTGAACTAGTTTACCAAAATGAGTTTCATATACTACATTATAAACCTGAGATGTGTTTGTTTGTTTCTCTTTTAGAATGCGGATAAAATATTGGAGAAGAGTACCCTGTTATGCAATGGTAAAGGAAGTAATGCAGATAAGGTTCAAGATAGTGAGACATCCCTGTTGGTCTCTAAGAAAACTAATAAAAACTATATTGAAGACACTGAGACAACCCCAAAGTCCTGTCTTGATGTAGTGTTCGAGTTACTGGCTACCACTGCTGGCACCAGCTCTTCGAACTCATTGCCTGAATTAGTTCGGCTTCTTGAGTCTCAACTTCAAGTTGAAAGACATCGATCAGATGTTATGCGATAGGAAGCCAAAGGACTGAGGAAGTCCCTGCAGAATTCAGATGCATACTTTCTGGTGCAACAGCAAGCGCTTGAGGACTTAAGCGCCAAACAAGAGAAACTTAATAAGCTTGCTAAGCATCTTACCAGCATTATGGGTACCCAGGATATTGTTTCTTGAGCTCTTCTGAAGTGGTTTCAGTTCTGGACTTGTTTTGCTGCAGCGTTTATATGCTGCTGTGTTCCCTATATTTGCACTGGTGGCGAACTTTGATGCCTAGTGGATGTAATATGTTTAATAGCCATGATAGCCTAGTGTAAGTTGCTTGCTTATTTATTTCCTTGTTGTCTTGTTTATTTGTTTGCTTGTAGTCAGTGCAGTTCTTTTTCTGCGGTTTGCTAGTGGCTGCAATAACCTATTTTTTAAAACTAGGCCACAATAACCATGGGCTAATATTTACTGTAGTGACACTTGGCCTCCTACGGGCCATAGAAACAGTGGGCCTTCTACGGGCCGTAGAAACAGTGGGCCTTCTACGGGCCATAGAAACAATGGGCCTTCTACGTGTCGTATCATCAATGGGCCTTCTACGGGCCATATCATCAATGAGCCTTATACGGGCCGTATGATCGATTGGCCAAACATGGGCCAAACAGACCGCATTCTGGCTGTAAACGGGCTAGAGTTGGAATCGTCCGTTCATGGGTCAACCATAACGGGCCATCGTTAATAGGCCGTATTTGATGACGCTATGAAAATGGCCCAACGTATTAACGGACCACAAACGGGCCGACTGTAACCACGGGCTAAATTTGGCCCACAAGCAGAAAATGACAGTAATGGGTCGTAAGTAAACGAATGTTGGAAATGAGCCCAAGAATAAATGGGCTCTGAGAAGGCCGAAAGATAACATGGGCTGGAGACAGCCCAACGGAATAACGGACCATTAATGGGTATAAAGTGATACACTGTTCATTACGGGCCAGTTTCACCACGGGTCGTTAATGGGTGTAAAGTGATACACTGTTCATTACGGGCCAGTTTCGGCACAGGCCGCTAATGGGCCAAGAGTTACAAAGGGCTGCATATGGGCCAAAAGACGTCATGGGCGATACATGGGCCAGAAGTGAAAATGGGCTGGAATCATATTGGACGGCCCAGATGATGCTACTGGGCCAAATTCGGATAGGGCGTAACGGGCCTTGGGTTAGCAGGCTGTAAATGGGCTATATGCGAACCGGCCGTTAACAGGCTTTCCATGGGCCGGCCCGCCAACTTTTGACCAAGTCAAATGGGCCGGCCTTTTCACAGGAATGGGCCACTGTTGGGCCGTGCCACGTGTCGACGTATCATAGGCACCTTCTATCCAGTGAGTGGATGACATCTGTCCCAACGATGAGCCGACACGTGTTTCCTCTAGCCAATGATGATTTTACACGTGGAAAATCCCCATTGGTCGGGGCTGTTAACGGGTTATCGGATCCAAAACCCGACCCGATAGCTTAATGGCGTTCCGTTACGGTGGATGCCACGTGTCGGTCACCCTTGACGAAAGCACTTCTGTGACGCGCGATTTATTGTCATGGAAGTGGACACTTCCGTGATGATAATTTTGGTAATGTCATGGAACACTTCTACGACAGCACAGGTATGACTATCTTGATTCTGTCATAAATTTGTCATGGATGTAAATGCATGACAAAAAAGCGACCTACTGTGACAAACATGTATCATCACGGAAGTGTATTTTTTTTGTAGTGTTTGTCTCAAATAGATACAATCTGAATCTTCGCGAAGGAAGTTCAAATTGAGCGGCGATGTTATGAAGGAAATATGCCCTAGAGGCAATAATAAAGTTATTATTTATTTCCTTATTTCGTGATAAATGTTTATTATTCATGCTAGAATTGTATTAACCGGAAACATAATACATGTGTGAATACATAGACAAACAGAGTGTCACTAGTATGCCTCTACTTGACTAGCTCGTTAATCGAAGATGGTTGAGTTTCCTAGCCATGGACATGTGTTGTCATTTGATTAATGGGATCACATCATTAGGAGAATGATGTGATTGACTTGACCCATTCCGTTAGCTTAGCACTTGATCGTTTAGTATGTTGCTATTGCTTTCTTCATGACTTATACATGTTCCTATGACTATGAGATTATGCAACTCCCGTTTACCGGAGGAACACTTTGTGTGCTACCAAACGTCACAACGTAACTGGGTGATTATAAAGGTGCTCTACAGGTGTCTCCAAAGGTACTTGTTGGGTTGGCGTATTTCGAGATTAGGATTTGTCACTCCGATTGTCGGAAAGGTATCTCTGGGCCCTCTCGGTAATGCACATCACTTAAGCCTTGCAAGCATTGCAACTAATGAGTTAGTTGCGGGATGATATATTACGGAACGAGTAAAGAGACTTGCCGGTAACGAGATTGAAACTACGTATTGAGATACCGACGATCAAATCTCGGGCAAGTAACATACCGATGACAAAGGGAACAACGTATGTTGTTATGCGGTCTGGCCGATAAAGATCTTCGTAGGATATGTGGGAACCAATATGAGCATCCAGGTTCCTCTATTGGTTATTGACCAGAGACGTGTCTCGGTCATGTCTACATAGTTCTCGAACCCGTAGGGTCCGCACGCTTAACGTTTCGATAACAGTTATATTATGAGTTTATATGTTTTGATGTACTGAAGGTTGTTCAGAGTCACGAATTTGATCACGGACATGACGAGGAGTCTCAAAATGGTCGAGACATGAAGATTGATATATTGGAAGCCTATGTTTGGATATCGGAAGTGTTCCGGGTGAAATCGGGATCTTACCGGAGTACCGGGAGGTTACCGAAACCCCCTGGAAGGTTAATGGGCCTTAGTGGGCCTTTACGGAGAAGAGGAGAGGCGGCAAGGGATGGGCCGCGCGCCCCTCCCCCTAGTACGAATAGGACAAGGAGAGGGGGGCGGCGCCCCCCCTTCCTTCCTCTCTCCCTCCTCTTTCCCCCTCCCAAGTCCTAATCCAACTAGGAAAGGGGGGGAGTCCTACTCCCGGTGGGAGTAGGACTCCTCCTGGCGCGCCCTCTCTCCTGGCCGGCCGCACCCCCCTTGCTCCTTTATATACAGGGGCAGGGGGCACCCTAGAGACAAAACAATTGATCGTTTGATCTTTTAGCCGTGAGCGGTTCCCCCCTCCACCATAGTCCACCTCGAGAAAATACTGTAGCGGTGCTTAGGCGAAGCCCTGCGTCGGTAGAACATCATCATCGTCACCACTCCATAATGCTGACGAAACTCTCCCTCAACACTCGGCTGGATCGGAGTTCGAGGGACGTCATCGGGCTGAACGTGTGCTGAACTCGGAGGTGCCGTACGTTCGGTACTTGATCGGTCGGATCGTGATCACGTACGACTACATCAACCGCGTTGTGCTAACGCTTCCGCTTTCGGTCTACGAGGGTACGTGGACAACACTCTCCCCTCTCGTTGCTATGCATCACCATGATCTTGCGTGTGCGTAGGAATTTTTTTGAAATTACTATGTTCCCCATCAGTGGCATCCGAGCCTGGTTTTATGCGTAGATGTCATATGCGCGAGTAGAACACAAGTGAGTTGTGGGCGATATAAGTCATACTGCTTACCAGCATGTCATACTTTGGTTCGGCGGTATTGTTGGATGAAGCGGCCCGGACCGACATTACGCGTACGCTTATGCGAGACAGGTTCTACCGACGTGCTTTGCACACAGGTGGCTGGCGGGTGTCAGTTTCTCCAACTTTAGTTGAACCAAGTGTGGCTACGCCCGGTCCTTGTGAAGGTTAAAACAGCACCAACTTGACAAACTATCGTTGTGGTTTTGATGCGTAGGTAAGAACGGTTCTTGCTAAGCCCGTAGCAGCCACGTAAAATTTGCAACAACAAAGTAGAGGACGTCTAACTTGTTTTTGCAGGGCATGTTGTGATGTGATATGGTCAAGAAATGATGCTAAATTTTATTGTATGAGATGATCATGTTTTGTAACCGAGTTGTCGGCAACTGGCAGGAGCCATATGGTTGTCGCTTTATTGTATGCAATGCAATCGCCCTGTAATGCTTTACTTTATCACTAAGCGGTAGCGATAGTCGTAGAAGCATAAGATTGGCGAGACGACAACGATGCTATGATGGAGATCAAGATGTCGCGCCGGTGACGATGGTGATCATGACGGTGCTTCGGAGATGGAGATCACAAGCACAAGATGATGATGGCCATATCATATCACTTATATTGATTGCATGTGATGTTTATCTTTTATGCATCTTATCTTGCTTTGATTGACGGTAGCATTATAAGATGATCCCTCACTAAATTATCAAAGTATAAAGTGTTCTCCCTGAGTATGCACCGTTGCGAAAGTTCTTCGTGCTGAGACACCACGTGATGGTCGGGTGTGATAGGCTCTACGTTCAAATACAATGGGTGCAAAACAAGTTGCACACGCGGAATACTCAGATTAAACTTGACGAGCCTAGCATATAACAGATATGGCCTAGGAACACGGAGACCGAAAGGTCGATCGTGAATCATATAGTAGATATGATCAACATAGTGATGTTCACCGTTGAAACTACTCCATCTCACGTGATGATCGGACATGGTTTAGTTCATAGGGATCACGTGATCACTTAGAGGATTAGAGGGATGTCTATCTAAGTGGGAGTTCTTAAGTAATATGATTAATTGAACTTTAATTTATCATGAACTTAGTCCTAATAGTATTAGCATATCTATGTTGTAGATCAATAGCTCGCGTTTAGCTCCCCTGTTTTATTTTTGATATGTTCCTAGAGAAAACTAAGTTGAAAGATGATAGTAGAAATGATGCGGACTGAGTCCGTGATCTGAGGTTTATCCTCATTGCTGCATAGAAGAATTATGTCCTTGATGCACCACTAGGTGACAAACCTATTGTAGGAGCAGATGCAGATGTTATGAACGTTTGTCTAGCTCAATATGATGACTACTTGATAGTTTAGTGCACCATGCTTAACTACTTAGAATTGGGACTTCAAAGACATTTTGAACGTCATGGACCATATGAGATGTTCCAGGAGTTGAAGTTAATATTTCAAGCAAATACCCGAGTTGAGAGATATGAAGTCTCCAACAAGTTCTATAGCTAAAAGATGGAGGAGAATAGCTCAAGCAGTGAGCATGTGCTCAGATTGTCTGGGTACTACAATCGCTTGAATCAAGTGGGAGTTAATCTTCTAGATAAAATAGTGATTGACAGAATTCTCTAGTCACCATCACCAAGTTAGTAGAACTTAGTGATGAACTATACTATGCAAGGGATGCGAAAACAATTCCCAAGCTCTTCGCGATGCTAAAATCGGCGAAGGTAGAGATCAAGAAAAACATCAAGTATTGATGGTTGACAAGACCACTAGTTTCAAGAGAAAGGGCAAAGGGAAGAAGGGGAACTTCCAGAAGAATGACAAACAAGTTGCTGCTCAAGTGAAGAAACCCAAGTCTGGACCTAAGCCTGAGACTAAGTGCTTCTACTGAAAAGGGACTGGTCACTAGAAGTGGAACTACCCCAAGTATTTGGTGGATAAGAAAGACGGCAAAGTGAACAAAGCTATATTTGATATACATGTTATTGATGTGTACTTTACTAGTGTTTATAGCAACCCCTCAGTATTTGATACTGGTTCAGTTGCTAAGAGTAGTAACTCGAAATGGGAGTTGCAAAATAAACAGAGACTAGTCAAGGGTGAAGTGACGATGTGTGTTGGAAGTGGTTCCAAGATTGATATGATCATCATCGCACACTCCCTATACTTTGGGGATTAGTGTTGAACCTAAATAAATGTTATTTGGTGTTTGCATTGAGCATGAATATGATTTGATCATGTTTATTGCAATACGGTTATTCATTTAAGTTAGAGAATAATTGTTGTTCTGTTTACATGGATAAAACCTTCTATGGTTATACACCCAACGAAAATGGTTCATTGGATCTCGATCGTAGTGATACACATATTCATAATATTGAAGCCAAAAGATGCAAAGTTAATAATGATAGTGCAACTTATTTGTGGCACTGCCGTTTAGGTCATATTGGTGTAAAGCGCATGAAGAAACTCCATCCTGATGGGCTTTTGGAATCACTTGATTATGAATCACTTGATGCTTGCGAACCATGCCTCTTGGGCGAGATGACTAAAACGCCGTTCTCTGGAACAATGGAGCAAGCAACAGATTTGTTGGAAATCATACATACTGATGTATGTGGTCTGATGAATATTGAGGCTCGCAGAGGGTACCATTATTTTCTGACCTTCACAGATGATTTGAGCAGATATGGGTATATCTACTTAATGAAACAGAAGTCTGAAACATTTGAAAAGTTCATATAATTTCAGAGTGAAGTGGAAAATCATCGTAACAAGAAAATAAAGTTTCTACAACCTGATCGTGGAGAAGAATATTTGAGTTACGAGTTTGGTCTTCATTTGAAACAATGCGGAATAGTTTCACAACTCACGCCACCTAGAACACCACAGCGTAATGGTGTGTCCGAACATTGTAACTGTACTTTATTAGATATGGTGCAATCTATGATGTCTCTTACCGATTTACCACTATCATTTTGGGGTTATGCATTAGAGACAGCTGCATTCACGTTAAATAGGGCGCCATCTAAATCCATGGAGATGACACCGTATGAACTGTGGTTTGGCGAGAAACCTAAGCTGTCATTTCTTAAAGTTTGGGGTTACGATGCTTAGGTGAAAAAGTTTCAACATGATAAGCTTGAACCCAAATCAGAGAAGTGCGTCTTCATAGGATACCCAAAATGTTGGGTACACCTTCTATCACAGATCCAAAGGCAGGACATTCATTGCTAAGAATGGATCCTTTCTAGGGAAGGAGTTTCTCTCGAAAGAAGTGAGTGGGAGGAAAGTAGAACTTGATGAGGTAACTGTACCTGCTCCCTTATTGGAAAGTAGTTCATCACAGAAATTTGTTCCTGTGACTCCTACACCAATTAGTGAGGAAGCTAATGATGATGATCATGTAACTTCAGATCAAGTTACTACCGAACCTCGTAGGTAAACCAGAGTGAGATCCGCACCAGAGTGGTACGGTAATCCTGTTCTGGAGGTCATGTTACTTGACCATGACGAACCTACGAACTATGAGGAAGCGATGATGAGCCCAGATTCCGCAAAATGGCTTGAGACCATGAAATCTGAGATGGGATCCATGTATGAGAACAAAGTGTCGACTTTGGTTGACTTGCCCAATGATCGACAAGGCATAGAAAATAAATGGATCTTCAAGAGGAAGACATACGCTGATACTAGTGTTACTATCTACAAAGCTAGAATTGTCGCAAAAGGTTTTCGACAAGTTCAAGGTGTTGAGTACGATGAGAGTTTCTCACTCGTATCTATGCTTAAATCTGTCCGAATCATGTTAGCAAATTGCCACATTTTATGAAATCTGGCAAATGGATAAACAAAACCGCATTCCTTAATGGATTTATAAAAGAAGAGTTTTATATGATGCAACCAGAAGGTTTTGTCAATCCTAAAGGTGCTAACAAAATATGCAAGCTCCAGCTATCCATCTATGGACTGGTGCAAGCATCTCGGAGTTGGAATGTACACTTTGATAAGTTGATCAAAGGATATAGTTTTATACAGACTTGCGGTGAAGCCTGTATTTACAAGAAAGTGAGTGGGAGCACTATAGCATTTCTGATAAGTATATGTGAATGACATATTGTTGATCGGAAATAATGTAGAATTATTCTGCGAAGCATAAAGGAGTGTTTGAAAGGAGTTTTTCAAAGAAAGACCTTGGTGAAGCTGCTTACATATTGAGCATCAAGATCTATAGAGATAGATCAAGACGCTTGATAAGTTTTTCAATGAGTACATACCTTGACAAGATTTTGAAGTAGTTCAAAATGGAACAGTCAAAGAAAGAGTTCTTGCCTGTGTTACAAGGTGTGAAATTGAGTAAGACTCAAAGCCAGACCACGGCAGAAGATAGAAAGAGAATGAAAGTCATTCCCTATGCCTTGGCCATAGGTTCTATAAAGTATGCCATGCTGTGTACCAGATATATTGTATACCCTACACTGATTTTGGCAAGGGAGTACAATAGTGATCTAGGAGTAGATCACTGGACAGCGGTCAAAATTATCCTTAGTGGAATAAGGATATGTTTCTCGATTATTGAGGTGACAAAAAGGTTCGTCGTAAAAGGTTACGTCGATGCAAATTTTGACACTGATCCAGATGACTCTAAGTCTCAATCTGGATACATATTGAAAGTGGGAGCAATTAGCTAGAGTAGCTCCGTACAGAGCATTGTTGACATAGAAATTTGCAAAATACATATGGATCTGAATATGGCAGACCCATTGACTAAACTTCTCTCACAAGCAAAACATGATCACACCTTAGTACTCTTTGGGTGTTAATCACATAGCGATGTGAACTAGATTATTGACTCTAGTAAACCCTTTGGGTGTTGGTCACATGACGATGTGAACTATAGGTGTTAATCACATGGTGATGTGAACTATTGATGTTAAATCACATGGCGATGTGATCTAGATTATTGACTCTAGTGCAAGTGGGAGACTGAAGGAAATATGCCCTAGAGGCAATAATAAAGTTATTATTTATTTCCTTATTTCATGATAAATGTTTATTATTCATGCTAGAATTGTATTAACCGGAAACATAATACATGTGTGAATACATAGACAAATAGAGTGTCACTAGTATGCCTCTACTTGACTAGCTCGTTAATCGAAGATGGTTGAGTTTCCTAGCCATGGACATGTGTTGTCATTTGATTAACGGGATCACATCATTAGGAGAATGATGTGATTGACTTGACCCATTCCATTAGCTTAGCACTTGATCGTTTAGTATGTTGCTATTTCTTTCTTCATGACTTATACATGTTCCTATGACTATGAGATTATGCAACTCCTGTTTACCGGAGGAACACTTTGTGTGCTACCAAACGTCACAACGTAACTGGGTGATTATAAAGGTGCTCTACAGGTGTCTCCAAAGGTACTTGTTGGGTTGGCGTATTTCGAGATTAGGATTTGTCACTCTAATTGTCGGAGAAGTATCTCTGGGCCCTCTCGGTAATGCACATCACTTAAGCCTTGCAAGCATTGCAACTAATGAGTTAGTCGCGAGATGATATATTACGGAACGAGTAAAGAGACTTGTCGGTAATGAGATTGAAACTAGGTATTGAGATACCGCCGATCAAATCTCGGGCAAGTAACATACCGATGACAAAGGGAACAATGTATGTTGTTATGCGGTCTGACCGATAAAGATCTTCGTAGAATATGTGGGAACCAATATGAGCATCCAGGTTCCGCTATTGTTTATTGACCGAAGACGTGTCTCGGTCATGTCTACATAGTTCTTGAACCCGTAGGGCCCGCACGCTTAACGTTTTGATGACAGTTATATTATGAGTTTATATGTTTTGATGTACCAAAGGTTGTTCGGAGTCCCAGATGTGATCACGGACATGACGAGGAGTCTCGAAATGGCCGAGACATGAAGATTGATATATTGGAAGCCTATGTTTGGATGTCGGAAGTGTTCTGGGTGAAATTGGGATTTTACCGGAGTACCATGAGGTTACCGGAACCCCCTGGAAGGTTAATGGGCCTTAGTGGGACTTTACGGAGAAGAGGAGAGGCGGCCGGGGCTGGGCCGCGCGCCCCTCCCCCTAGTCCGAATAGGACAAGGAGAGGGGGGCGGCGCCCCCCCTTCCTTCCTCTCTCCCTCCTCTTTCCCCCTCCCAAGGCCTAATCCAACTAGGAAAGGGGGGGAGTCCTACTCCGGGTGGGAGTAGGAGTCCTCCTGGCGCGCCCTCTCTCCTGTACGGCCGCACCCCCCCTTGCTCCTTTATATACAGGGGCAGGGGGTACCCTAGAGACACAACAATTGATCATTTGATCTTTTAGCCGTGTGTGGTGCCCCCCTCCACCATAGTCCACCTCGATAATACTGTAGCGGTGCTTAGGCGAAGCCCTGCATCAGTAGAACATCATCATCGTCACCACGCCGTCGTGCTGACAAAACTCTCCCTCAACACTCGGCTGGATCGGAGTTCGAGGGACGTCATCGGGCTGAACGTGTGCTGAACTCAGAGGTGCCGTACGTTCGATACTTGATCGGTCGGATCGTGAAGACGTACAACTACATCAACCGCGTTGTGCTAACGCTTCCGCTTTCGGTCTACGAGGGTACGTGGACAACACTCTCCCCTCTCTTTGCTATGCATCACCATGATCTTGCGTGTGCGTAGCAAATTTTTAGAAATTACTACGTTCCCCATCATGTTAAACTGTATATTGTTAGGATATAGGAGTCTATTAATATCTGTACTTATCTCCTGTAACTACGTGTAATATGTGCCCTAGTTGCATCCATATAAATACATCCCTAGGCCACCATGTTGGGTGCGCCGATCCAATCTATTTCCTCTCTGTTTCACACGTTATGTTATCAGGTTTGCCATCAAATTTACAGAAATTTAAAAACAATAAGTAAAATCCAATTTATGACATCTCAACCTGTTATGATCATTTAAAATATGAGTGGCATGTGTGAAACTTCGCTTGCATGAATGCCCTACTATCCTGTACACCCCAGCTCACCACTTGTCCTACCACTTAAATAGTTCCATTAAGTACCACAATATTAAAGTACACAAACTTGTAATGCATTATCAGTTGACAAGGCAATCTGAAAACCATTTTATCACTGGTACAAATTTCAAACAATAGTGGCTATTGTTCGAACAGAAGAGAGAGGCTTGTCCAACCAGCAATTAATTTAGCATGCCAGTTAAAGTAACCGTGTTATTGTGCATAAATACCTTCAATGGGTTCAATAAGCTTTGACTGACGAGGGCAATTTGGAGGTTTAGGTACCTTGAACGAAAACTGAGATAAATGTAAATTGACAGCAAAGTTTGGGTTGTCTTCAAGATACCTATCAAAGTATAACATATGAAGAATAAGATAAGCATCTAGACAGAGTGAAGCACATGGAGAAGTTCACAACTTCACATAGTATACGCATGTATTCTGTGTTGTTTCCAATGTTCAAATTGCAAGAACAGGCGAGATTTCTGAAAATAAGCCCCAACAAAGCTAAGCATGAATGCTGGTTGTGTGATCATTGAGCCATTGAGGTAGTGAAAGTACAATAATAACACTTTGTAACAATTATGACAATAATAGTGGATACCAGTCAGATGCGGTTATCAACATGCTAGATGAATGAAAAACTGCATATGAGCATTATAATATGCTTAAGAAAGTAACGATATTGAAGAGAACTTGACCAAACAAAAGTTAGCTTACCTTCCGACCTCTTTCTTGGATCTTATTTTTATGCCTGCGGGAGAGATATAGTACCTGAAAGGATGTATAAGTGTCACGAAATAGTCATACAATACATACACGGAAAGGCAAGCACATCCTTTTATATAGGTGTGTAAGGTGTGTAATCATAGGAATGAATGGTTAACCATCGATCAAATATGAACAGCATTAAGTTCCTCAACCATAAATGAGCATTCTGAGCTCTCAAAGTTATGACCCAGGGACGTTAGAAAACAACTGCAACATCATTTGCTCAGAAATAAATACAAAAAGCTTTGAAACAAATTAACTACGATGTTGTGCAAAACAAGTAATACTCACACATCAGCGAATCTCGTGCTCTGTTCATTCCTTAGAGTAATATTCCTTTCCCACCCAAGAGGGATCTGAGGGATGCATGGGATATCAATTGCCCATGCCATGCCATTATCCTCAGATATATCAATTGGATCATGGCATGTAACTTGTGGCTTCCACCCATGGACATATTTGCAAGAAAAAGGAACTTGTATAATATTCTCTCGGATTTGCTCATATTTCAGTTTGGATGGTACAACTCTCCATTTCTGGCAAATACTACATTGCACAGAATATGTACTGATAATGAATTTTCTTTTTTTAGACAACACAGGTAAGTTGTTTTCTCCCTGGACATTCTTGTAGGGAACAACTTGATATGATGCACTTCCAGAGAAATGATGGTCACTTGAGGATCTTGTGCTCCGGCCTCCTGTCCCGCAGATCCTCTGCAAGGCCGCTATCGTCATGCGTGTTACCTGAGCGTCTCTATCACAATGATGTTTTTCCCAATTATTAACAGAATCAGGGGAGAGGAAGGAGTGCTTTTAGATTGTAGTGAACGATAGAGCAATCCTACATATGACTGAACCTGAACAAAAAAAAACTTACTTTGCTAGCTGCTTTCTCTTCACCTTTGATCTCAAGCAAAACGAGAATCATGAATTTAATAATATATGGACTACACACATACATCAATTCCTCTCTCCAGCGATCATGAATTCATGATACATCTAGTCAATTGCAGAGTTCTTACTGCTAATGATCATGTTCATCAATTCCTCTATCGAGCGATCGATCATGAATTCATAACCGACAACTACTAGAGAGAGCAAAAGAGAAAACTACTTCCCGAAGAACTATAACTAATCGTAAACTGGTGGGCATCCTTCATCGACCTTCGCGATCATCCCGCGGCGCAGCTCCGACGCAAACTCAGGGTCGTGCTCCTCGTAGAATCGGCACAGCGCGTCCATCGGGATCCCTTTGCCGACCCTCTTCGCCTTCTTGCAACAATCATCGCCGCAGTCAGTCCGCTTCGGCGGTGGTGGTCTCTTGGAACTGGCCGGCCGTGCAGCGTCAGCGGCCGGGTGCGCCTGCGGTGGAGCGTGACGGGGCTCGTGGACGTCCCATGATGGCACTCGTGCGACACGGCTGGGTTTGCTGTTGATGGCGGGGTACTCGACGAGGTAGGACTCGGTGCCGACCGAGGCGGAGAGTACCTTGGCGCGGAGGTAGATCACCAGCTGCCTATTGCCGGAGAAGACGACGTTCGAGAATAACCTGTTGCGCACCTCGACGGCATCGCCGCACGCGAATCGCAGTTGCCGGTGTGCCGCATCCACGGTGGACTTCTGAAGAACCTTCGCAGGCAAGCGGGGCGCGTTGTTTGACTTCTTGGCTGCTGCATCCACCCGAGGAACCTTCTTCGGCGAGCGGGGCGCGCCTCTAGTTCTCTTGGCCGCTGTCATCGCCGCAACTTTGCTTCTCTTGGGTGCCACTTTCGAGGCGACGATGGGCGATGGCAGGAAGGCGCGCGACGGCAGCGGCATTGCCCTAGATTGGTGTTGCAGTTTTCTCTCTCTGGTTTGGACTTGGACGATTATGGGGGAAGAAAATTAACGCGACCACAAGATTGCATGTTGAAGCTATATATTGGCGTCACTCCATATCCGAATTCAGCTCCAATTTGCATTTTTTTGACACTGAATGTCCGAACTCAGCTCGAAATTGGCTGTTGCATACAGTGTTTTCGCGATTCTCCAAACCAGCCAACAAAGCGAGTTCCTTATTTTCTCCTCGCAGGCCGTTTGAGGCCTGCGGTCGGCAATACTGGGCCGGTGAAGCTATCTATTCGGCTGTAAAAAACAATTGAGAGAGAATATTCGGCTGTAAGTGGGTGCATGAGTTACGAATCATCTATATTTGGACAGAGCTACACGCAAAAAAAAGTTTAGAAAGAGCTGCTAAAAGAAAGTAAAACAAATAATTTGTTGAAGAAAAATATCTCACAATTTCATACAAGTTGGTTTTGGTAGCAACATATTATCATATAGAAATAATGGTCAATGGTCATAATTTGGAGACTATATATACATGCTAAAAAAATTAAGCGTCGTGTTTCTCTAATGATGTTTTTCAACCAAAGTAAGTAAACAAGACGATGAAATACCACATGTAAGATTTTATCTCGGATGCATGCCAGTGTGGACATTTTTCCCGTATTTACCTTAACAAGTTGCTTTCTTTTTATTCCATTAAGTAAGGTCCGACTAGAGACAATTTTTCCGTGGTCCACATCTTAACATTGCTCTAGTCCTTCCAATTACTAAGCTCCCTAGGGATAGAGGCCTATGAGAACTCCAATGTTTTTCCTTGAAGTGGACCCCATCTGTAAGGGTCTAGTCGGATCTTGGCTCCTGCATTACACTATGGGAGCTGATATTGTACTAAAACACTTTTTATACAAATTCAATTTTTTGGAATTTTAGATTTTTGTGAATTTTCAAAAAAAAAGCTCACAAATTTTAAAATGCATTCATGAATTTAAAATGTTCCTAAATTAAAAATTCTTCACAATTATGAAAAAATACTCGGGAATTCTAAAAAAAAGTTCACGAGTTCATAATTGTTCACAGTAAGAACTCTGCAATTGACTAGATCTATCATGAATTAATGATCGTTGGAGAGCGGAATTGATGTATGTGTGTAGTCCATATATTAGTAAATTCATGATTCTCGTATTTCTTGAGACCAGAAGGTGAAGAGAAAGCAGCTAGCAAAGCAAGTTTTCTTATTTTGGGGTTTTATTCTTGAGATCAAAAGGCGAAGAGAAAGCGAGTTTTGAACCGTAGGGACCATGCGATCATTATCTAGGTTTTGTTTTGTGAAAATCACTAAACCCCTAGAAGGCTCCCGTCATTATGTCAAGAGAAAGTATATATAATAAGCAAATGATCCGTAGGATTTTCAATAAGTTTTCGAGAACGCTACCCATTAGAAATAATTGGTACAAGGGCTATTTGACCTCATAAAGATTTTTTTTTGTTCCTGCATCTTCCAAGACTTGCCACCCAAAGAGGCCCTTAACCAGAGGTCGATGTGTGACATTTTGTCATGTCAAGCTAATAAAGGTGGCAGCCCAGCTGAAATTTTGTCATGCCAGTTTGTAACTCTTTGATCATAGGATGGGGCTCACTCTTTCCTTGGAATGCATTTCTATTTTGCTAGTTCTACCACGCCTTGTTTGTTTTTCTTTTGAGATGCAGATCAATATGATGCATAGTTTAATGGCTTTTGTCATTTGTATGTTTGAACTTAAAAAGGTCTAAAATGCTATGGGCTTGCGCATTCATGCAATTCGTCGCATAAACGTAAAATAGACAGATGTATATAATGTGATCTTTGGTCATAGAATGGGGGTGGCAGAAACTTCTGTTATCTAAGCTCTGTCCCAATACCCATTGATGTCAATAAAAACGATTGTACCTTATACAGGAGATTATGATGTGCAACACGCATAAACTTAAAGTTATAGGCATTCACAGCACACGAACAGAGTGAGGTAAAAGCAATGTGGCAGTTTCAATAACTTTCTGCAACAACGTTCATCTGTTGATGTCGATGTCCCAATAACTTTCTCAGTTCCAGCCAAGCTGGAGCAAACTACGGCATAAAGGGACTGACCTTAGCTAAGGTAGAATACATACAGTAAGATGATACAGCAAAATAACACATTTCAAGTCTTACGTTTGAACAGCACTTATAGAGCATTTTCCTTTCTTTCTGGAGAGCATCACTGGTTTAGTTTTATCTTTTTGGAGAGCATCACTGGTACTTGTAGAGCTAGAGTCACTGGTATGTGAGTTACAGGATAGGCTTCTCCATGAGGGACCGGCATGTAGTTGTGCACGGGATCCTCGTGAACCGGAGGTGGCACTGAAAATAAGAGCATGCCATCAGATAAATAACAAATCATGTGTATCAAATTATCATATGGTTGCACAGGGTGGCACTGAACCTAGGAACGCCATTTATCACTTGAGCCAGAAGAGAAGACAAGCAAGCTAATCACATCAAGACGTCATCTGTTGTGCAAGGGTCATTGTATGTAAGTATACTAATAGATGGAAACAGCAGACATCACCAAACACCAATGAACCCCACACAGCGAGTCTAAATTTCCGACAGCTGCTACAAGATCCCTAAATCGCTAGCTAGTTGCAAGAACTTAATCTAGGAGTGGTGCTATAATCAACATGGGTACTAGAAGTCACCCACCTGGCTGTCTGTGTTATGCAGCTATATATAGGCAGCATGCATTAACAGAACTCTCATATAGTTTATATTCATGTAAAGGGAATATAATCCATCAGCCACTAGTGCGTGCAATGGTGTATGTTATGTTAAACTGTATATTGTTAGGACTAGCAAAAGGGCATGTGCGTTGCAACGGAAAGGATAAATTGGCGTGCATCTGCAAGCACAACACCTTGTGCTTCGGTACGAAGAAAACACTAATTGCCCGATCCTTCAAAACGCCCACCCACACGGTACGTCATCCGGACGGTGCCACCGCCGGCAGGCAGGCGCACGAATCGAGGTTTAGAAAAATTATGGGGGTCATGTTATACTCTCTTTGCAAGGTATTATTTAGACTGGTGGACCACTTGGTCTCAGCTGCACAATGATCATAAAATGAGTTTTGGTGCCGATGGTAAGGACATCTCCAATGCGAGGTAATACATATTTTGTCTTATATAGTTTTGGAGCGTAACGCACACGTTCGAACCGAAATGCCTCAGACATTTTTAGGACTCTCATGCTATCCCTTATTTGTCCGCTCGGCTTGTGGTTAGACCATATTTTCTCGTCTCGGTATTCCACTGTCAACCCTTACCCAAAAAAGAAGGATTATGTGTTAGAGGACCTCTTAGGAAAAATAGTTTTTTTGGCAATCCAAGTTTAAATGCTCTACTGTTTGCAGCCCCGAAATCCTGGAATGCATCCTTTTCATATAAGTGTTGCAACATGCACACATCCTTCCATCCTTGCATCCCATAATAATCCTCATATAGATCCTCCCATTAATAGCCCACAATTCCTTTTTACAATGCATGTCGACGTCATGCATCTCATTCCTTTTAATCATCCACAATTCCTTCCATCCTTTCATGTATGGCAATATCCTTGCATCCCATAAATAATCCTCAAATCCATCCTTCCTTTCATAGCTCGAAATTCCTTTTTTTACAATGCACGTATGCAACGTCATGCACCTCATTTTCCTTTTAATTATAATTATCCGTTTCGGCCGTCTAATCCCAGACCTCATCTTAGGGCTTGTTAATTGTCTACATACTGACGTATATAAATTGGTGCGTTTTGATATACTATAGCGAGGTGGGACTATTGATTCAGAAAAGAACATTATAACACAAGGAAAAGTGAGCTCGTTGGTTGCCTTCTTAGAAAGGACGAAGAGGTTGTGAGTTCGATACCTTGCCGGTGCAATAATTTTTGCCTAAGCCCACTCTCCTATAGCCAGGCTGCCACTTCAGCTCGGCCCGAGGCCCACGAGAGGAGGAGATTTAGAAACGGAACAACCTAAAAGCTGGGTCTCGGAACAAATTTTCTACCTCCTATCGAAATATTCTAGTCTTTTTGTTAACGTGGACTGTGCAATAATTTTTGCCTAAGCCCACTCTCCTATAGCCAGGCTGCCACTTCAGCTCGGCCCGAGGCCCACGAGAGGAGGAGATTTAGAAACGGAACAACCTAAAAGCTGGGTCTCGGAACAAATTTTCTACCTCCTATCGAAATATTCTAGTCTTTTTGTTAACGTGGACTGTGCAATAATTTTTGCCTAAGCCCACTCTCCTATAGCCAGGCTGCCACTTCAGCTCGGCCCGAGGCCCACGAGAGGAGGAGATTTAGAAACGGAACAACCTAAAAGCTGGGTCTCGGAACAAATTTTCTACCTCCTATCGAAATATTCTAGTCTTTTTGTTAACGTGGACTGTGCAATAATTTTTGCCTAAGCCCACTCTCCTATAGCCAGGCTGCCACTTCAGCTCGGCCCGAGGCCCACGAGAGGAGGAGATTTAGAAACGGAACAACCTAAAAGCTGGGTCTCGGAACAAATTTTCTACCTCCTATCAAAATATTCTAGTATTTTTGTTAACGTGGACTCTTGGCGTGTTGGTATGGCATGTGTCATCTCATGCTCTGGTCGGGGTTCGATTCCATGACCTTTTCTTTTTCTAATCACGGGAAGAAGCATATTGTGACGGTGAACCCGATAAAGTCAATATGTGCTTTATTATTAGGGAGAGATATAGGAGTCTGTTAATATCTGTACTTATCTCCTATAACTACCTGTAATATGTGCCCTAGTTGCATCCATATAAATACATCCCTACACCACCATGTTGGGTGCGCCGATCCAATCTATTTCCTCTTTGTTTCACATGGTATCAGGCCTACCCGCTTGATCGCACGATGGGCTCCCCTACGGCTTCCGCTTCCTCCTCCTCTACCCTAACCACGCTCTCCCTGCCCGCCGCCTTCTGACGTTCCCCCTCCCTCCGCCAGCCTGATCACCGCCAAACTTACCACCTCCAATTTCCTCCTTTAGAAGGCTCAAGTCCTTCCACCTATGCGCATAGCCGGTGCCACGGGCTACGTCGATGGCTCTCTTCCGGCTCCTGCCAAGCTTCTTGACCCCGATGACAAGGGGGTTTGTGTGCCTAACCCGAAGTATGCCACCTGGTTCCGCCAGGACCAGATCGTTGTTGGTGTCAAAACCGGCGGATCTCGGGTAGGGGGTCCCGAACTGTGCGTCTAGGCCAGATGGTAACAGGAGGCAAGGGACACGAAGTTTTACCCAGGTTCGGGCCCTTTTGATGGAGGTAAAACCATACGTCCTGCTTGATTAATATTGAAGATGTGGGTGTTACAAGAGTAGATCTACCACGAGATCAGAGAGGCTAAACCCTAGAAGCTAGCCTATGGTATGATTGTATGTTGTGATCGTTGTCCTACGGACTAAAACCCTTCGGTTTATATAGACACCGGAGAGGGTTAGGGTTACACAAGGTCGGTTACAAAAGAGGAGATATCTATATACGTGTTGCCTAGCTTGCCTTCCACGCCAAGTAGAGTCCCATCCGGAGATATCTATATACGAGACGAAGTCTTCAATCTTGTATCTTCATAGTCTAACAGTCCGGCCAATGGAGATAGTCCGGCTGTCCGGAGACCCCCTAATCCAGGACTCCCACAATAGCCCCTAAACCAGGCTTCAATGACGATGAGTCCGGCGCGCAGTATTGTCTTCGGCATTGCAAGGCGGGTTCCTTCTCCGAATACATCACAGAAGAATTTGAATATGAGGATAGTGTCCGACCCTGCAAAATAAATTCCACATTTCACCGTAGAGAGAATAATGTTTTCACGGATCTGATCCGCTAGCTTGTTTTGGCAACATGACACTACGTCATGGCCCGGTGATTATTCAAACCGTTTCTTTTAACCAGCCCCGCACATAACGCGAGGCAGTTTTTTGACACGTCTTGTCAAGGCAGAGATTGTGTCCCCTTATTACGGGATTCTCATCAATACGGGCGTGGGTAACCCAACCGCGCCATCAATTGCGGCGCTTGGGGGATAAGCGAGTTTTACCAGGCAAGTGGGGACGCTTAATTTTGTCCGCCCATATAAAGGGATAAGGATTCACCTTTCTATCCACGCCTTCTTCCTCCTCTGCTCATCCGCTCCCGCACACTCGAGCTCTAGCGCCCAAGTCCTCACTTCCATCTCAACCTTCTCCAACCATGTCCGGAGCGGGAGGCAAGTGGATGGTCTCCTCCGTCACGGAGGGAGACGTCAAGAAACTGAGGAGAGCCGGATACCTGCCCGATGACATCGCGCACCGGCTCCCAGATGAGGGGCAACTCATCCCCACCCCCGAGCCCCATGAGAGGGTGGTATTCCTCACTCATTTCCTCCGCGGACTGGGATTCCCTCTCCATCCCTTTATCCGGGGGCTCATGTTCTATTACGGCCTGGATTTCCACGATCTGGCCCCAAACTTCATCCTCAACATCTCGGCGTTTATCGTCGTGTGCGAGGCCTTTCTCCGCGTCAAGCCCCACTTCAGCCTATGGCTGAAGACCTTCAATGTCAAGCCGAAGGTAGTGAGCGGCCGCCAAGCGAAATGTGGAGGCGCCATGGTGGGCAAGATGCCCAACATCACATGGCTCGAGGGCACCTTCATGGATACTATAAAGGGGTGGCAATCGGGGTGGTTCTATATCACCGAGCCACGCGACCACACATGGGTAGCGGCCCCCGAGTTCCAATCTGGCATCCCCATGCGGCTCACCTCCTAGAAAGAGAAGGACCTGTCCTGGGGTAATTCAAAAGAGCTGACCGGACTCCGGTCATGTATTCAAAACATGGTGGACAAGAAGCTCAAGCTTGTCAACATAGTCTCGGTTATGCTCGTCCGCCGGATACTCCTGTGCCAACAACGGGAGTTTACTTTGTGGGAGTTCAACCCGGCGCAGCACCGAACTCTGAACAGGCTCTTCGGTACGACTCGTGAAGATGCCTGGAGGGTGCTGTTCAAGGGTGCCCGCGGTCCCTCCCCCCATTACTGAGGATCGCGGATTCAACACTAAGCGCCAAGCCAGTGCGGTAAGCTGTTTTACCTTTTACAGGATACTTGTTTTCTATATAGATTGGCTCTGTGCGGGATCTAAACTCCCGTAATTTTGACAGGACTGGCAGAAGATGGCCGGACAGATCGACTGTCCGGCTCCCTTGCCCGAAGGCCCCGCAGACGCTCTTCTGACAAAGATGCTGACTCCGGCCCCTTATAAGGTGCCGGAGAAGACCAAGAAGGCCAAGGGAGCTCGAAAGAGTTCCCGACGCCAGGCGTCGTCGGACTCACCGTCCGATGACTCTGCAGCGCACTCTTCCCCCGAAGATGAGGAAGAGGAAGAAGAGGCTCCCCCACCGACTGGGGGAGACAAGAAAAGGAAGGCCGCCCCAACTGGGGAGGCCGGAGGGTCCAAGAAGGGAAGGACGCTCCTTCCGGACAGCTCTACCGCCGCCGACGAAAGTGAAGATGGGTGGTTGCCCAGGGCCAAGCCCCAGGGGAGATCGTAAGTATTCGGATATCAAGGTAACCATAGGATTCCTTTGTCGCATTGCTTTCCCTAACGCCGAACTCAATTGTGCAGGACGCCCCGAGCCAACATTGAGGTATCCTCGGACGTCTCCCTGGGCTCGTCGGACATGGATAGCGATCCAGTCCCGACCGCCACCTCCCCTCATCCAGCCGACGATGCCGAGGTGTTGTCTCAAGAGGCACCGGATCGAGAGGGGACAGTCCCGAAGGCGCCTCAAGGCGACCTTCCGGACTCCGGGAGCCGAGGGGACGGGGTCCCCGAGAGCTCCGAGTTCGGCCCTCAGCCGAACACCGCGCTGGACCCTCCAACGGCTCCGAGCTCGGGCAGGCGGTCCCCTTCTAAGGGGGTGAGACGCCTGTGCCGGTAACCTCTGTCCATCCAGAGGCGCCAGATACTATGTTGGAAGCGCTTCGCAGCGCTTCCATCGAGGAGGAGCACCGCACTATCATGAGTGCGGTGATCCAGAAGGTTCAGTCCGCCAAGAGCGGATTGACTGAAGCTTGTACTAGCCTTCTAACAGGCTTCGAGGTAAGTGTTTTAAAATGTAGTAGAAATATTACCGCATAGACAGTAGCCCCTGATGCTTTGTTCGGTGTTCACAAAGAAAAGCCGAACAGAGGATCAAATAATATCGCAGGAGTCTAATATAAGTACGTCAATATGCATATGCAGGCTTCGCTGCCGGCGTCCGCCGCACTAACTGCGGAGGTCGCCGTACTGAAGAAGGCCCTCGAGGGGTCCCAGAAAGAGCTCGGCCTTGCTAAGAGGCAGCTCGAGGAGAACAAGGGTAAGTAATACCCCGTCTATAGATGAGAAAAAGGACGCGATTGCTAAATGATGGGATCATTGTATGTTTGCCAGGGGCCACGACCGAGGTGGCGACCCTGAAGCAAGCGCTGTCCCAGGCCGAAGAGAAGGCGACCCAGGAGCGCACCGAGCGAGTGAGGCACGAGGCTCGAGTGGCGAGGTGCAGCAAGAGCTCCAGGCTCTCGTGACGAACCATGAGGTGTTGGAGCTTGACTTGAAGACGCGAGAGTCTGAGCTTGCCGTGGCCTGTGAGAGCGCGAAGAGTGCCAAGGCCGAGGCCTAGAAAGCCCTTCAGGAGATCGACACGATAAAGAAGATAGCGGCGGGTAAGGCTTTCTATATGCAAAGCAAGCATGTAAAAGTAAATTATCGATTACTTACCCGAATCCGGAGCTCTTCAGGAGCATTCACAGATTTGCCACGCAGTGTGTCTGATGCCGCACAATTTTACCAGGCCGAGGACGGTAGCTTGACAGAGAAGCTGTTCTGGTCTCAGTATGCTGACGCCGAACATCCGATGCCGATGAGTGACCAGCTGGAGCAGATGGCCGAGCTACATAAGGCGGTCGATCAGGCCACGAAGGGCTTCATAGTCCACTTGTGGCCTGGCGATGCCCTTTCGAACAGCTTCTTTGGCCTGGTGAGGCGGCTTGTGGGTGCCTGCCCACGGCTGGAGGTCGTCAAGCGATCCGTCTGCATTGAAGGTGCACGCCGGGCCTTCGCCCGTGTAAAAACGTAGTGGGTCAAGCTAGACGCCGTGAAGCTGATCAAGGAGGGGCCGCCGGAGGGCAAGGAGCACCTGAAACACCCTCGATGCGACTATAGCTCCCACGTGTCGAGGCACGACTTAGAGACATAATCGCATTGAAGGCATATGTCGCAAGTTAGGCAATCTTCACAACATCCCATGTAATATAATAATAAAGGGGAGATAACATAGTTGGCTTACACTCGCCACGTCAATCAAGTACATAAATAACATTACATCATCCAAACACTCATGGCCCGACTACGGCGCCAAAATAAAAGATAACCCAACAAGCGACACGGTCCCAATCACCCCCAACTGGGTACCACTACTGATCATCGGGAAAGGAAACATAGTAACGTTGAGAGTCTTCGTCGAACTCCCACTTGAGCTCATACGCGTCTCCTGGAGCGGAATCATCAGGCCCTGCATCTGGTGTAATAGTAATCTGTGAGCCACAGGGATTTAGCAATCTCGCACCCTCGCGATCAAGACTATTTAAGCTTATAGGTAAGGCAAGGTAAATATATGAGGAGCTGCAGCAAACGACTAGCATATATGGTGGCTAACTTATTCGCAAAAGAGAGCGAGAAGAGGAGGCAAAGCGCGAGCGAGAAACTAAAGAACAACCTGCGCAAACATTACTCCAACACCGTGTCCACTTCCCGGACTCCGCCGAGAAGAGGCCATCACGGTAACACACTCAGTTGATTCATTTTATTTAAGTTAAGGTTCAAGTTATCTACAACCGGACATTAACAAATTCCCATCTACCCATAACCGCGGGCATGGCTTTCGAAAGTTCAATCCCTGCAGGGGAGTCCCAACTTAGCCCATGACAAGCTCTCACGGTCAACGAAGGAATAGACCTCCTCCCAAGACGTTCCGATCAGACTCGGTATCTCGGTAATTCAAGACACTTCGACAGGTTAAAACAAGACCAGCAACACCGCCCGAATGTGCTGACAAATCCCAATAGGAGCTGCACATATCTCTTTCTCAGGGCACACTCAGATTGTCTTAGGTACGGGTAGGCCAGCCCAGAGTTGCCCCTGGTGGCCACCGGTAGCTGACAGGTGGACCAACACTCAGGGGAGCACTGGCCCGGGGGGGTTAAAATAATGATGACCCTTGAGTCTGCAGAACCCAAGGGAAAGAAAAGGCTAGGTGGCAAATGGTAAAACCAAGGTTGGGCATTGCTGGAAAAGCTTTAATCAAGGCAAACTATCAAGGGGTTCCCATTATAACCCAACCGCGTAAGGAATGCAAAATCCGGGAACATAACACCGATATGACGGAAACTAGGGCGGCAAGAGTGGAACAAAACACTAGGCGAGAGGCCGAGCCTTCCACCCTTTACCAAGTATATAGATGCATTAAGATAGAAAGATAATATAATGATATCCCAACAAGTAAATAAAGTAATGTTCCAACAAGGAACGGCCTTCAATCTTCACCTGCAACTAGCAACGCTATAAGAGGGGCTGCGCAAAGCTGTAACATAGCCAATCAACGGTTTGCTAGGACATGGTGGGTTAGAGGTTTAACATGGCAATTTGGGAGGCTTGCAAGCAAGTGGTAGGCATCGTAGCAATGGCATAGCAAAGAGCGAGCAAACTAGCATAGCAAAGATAGTAGTGATTTCGAGGGTATGATCATCTTGCCTGCACAGTTGTCAGAGTTGACTGGATCCTCAAAAGCAAACTCAACGGGCTCCTCATTAGCGAAATCATCTCCCGGCTCTACCCAAACAAGACAAACAAGCAACAAGGATACAATCAACCACGTGCAAACTCAAACAACACAATGCAAAGGTGATATGCTATGCGGGATGCGATGCGGGATGCAAAATGCAAGATATGACAGGAAATGTATGAACTTGGCCTCAACTTGGAATTCCAAGTGTTCCACTGGAAAGATGAGATGAAATCGCTTGAAAACGATATAAAGAACGCCGGAATCGGAGTTACGGTTTGGAAATGGCAAGCGATTCAAAAATGACACCGGTCTGCAATTTACAGCAAGTAGGCATCTAAATGCAATGAGATGAACATGCTACATAACCCAAACATGACAACAAAATACATGGTAGGGATTCACACGAGATGCTTAACAAAAGTCTAGCACTGAGCTACGGCCAAATCATCCATTAACAGGTTCAAACAAGCATGGCAAATATGCATATGGCAAACATATCTCAGACTTAGTGAAATCAACACTTGTCTGGAATTTCAGATCAGGTAGCCCTCCTCGGAGCAACAAAACTATATGCTACAGGATCTGAACATGGCAAAGTAAAGAATGGCATGGAGCTACTCAAAGAGCTTAACAAAAGTCCCTTAGTGACCTTGAGCCAAAAGGGATCAGAAAATACAATTGCAAGCACGCGAACATAGCAAAAACATAATCAGTTTTCGGACTTAGTGAAAAACTGACACATGCTGAAATATAACTCAATTAGGCATGTTTACGAGCTCGATACACTCACTACGGTGCAAGTCATGGCAAGACAAGCATACACCCGTAAAGAAGGCACAAAATGCAAGCTATACATGGCAAGAACAATAGTATAGCATGCATGGATCAACTACAACATCACCGGCAAAATTGCAAACAAGTTGACAATCTGCCCAGATTCACAAAGTAACAAAAATAGAGCTCGATTGACTCAAGCTAGGGTGCTCCATAATTGCTAACAAAGACATGGATTGATATAGCACTGCAATATTAACAAAACTCCCTTACTGATCATCCTCAAAAGAAGCACGGATCACTAGGAAACAACAAGAACATATGGCATCATGAGATAAACAGATCCAGGACTTAGTGAAATTACAAAGTCCCTGAAAACAGAGTTACTAAGTGCACCACTTTGCCAGCTTGCACAAGTCACCACACACATCCTAAAAATACATGGGTTGCACCTATAGAAAGATGACAAAACCCTTAACAAAACACATGTAGAACTCATGGGCATATCATGCACACAATAATCATGGCAAAAATGACAAAAGTGCTAAACGGAGTAGCAGATCTGACAATTAACTCAAGTAGCCCTCTTCTAATAGTATTTCGGCCATCAAGATGAACTCAAATGAAAATGATTCAATGGAATGAAATGATGTACTCTCTGAGATGAACATTTTGATATGCTATATGCATGAATCGGAGCTACGGATGCAAAGTTACAGCCTAACGAACATGGCAACATGGATCTGCAATTTCGGGACTTAGACAAAAAAACGACCTAGGGTTTACTGTTCACCCCGATCCAAATCTGGATCGCACGGAGCACGAGGTTCGTCGGCCGGAGGAGAAACTCGCCGGAGGAGGGGGCGCTCGCCGGCCGGACCCGAGGGAGAGGAGGAGGTGGCGGACTACGGGGTCGGCGGTGGCGGGCGCGGCGGCCGGATGCGGCGGCGCCGGCGATGGCGCGCGGGGCGGCCGGGCCGGGTCGAGGCGGCGCCGGCGCGGCGGAGCGGCGGCCGCCGGCGAGGGGCACGGTGGCGCCGGGCGGAGGAGGCGAGGCGCAGGCGGCGAGGGGAGAGGCGCGGGCGGCGAGGCGCGCGGGCCGGGAGGGCCTCCCGCGGGCTCTCCAGGCCGGCGCGGTAGGTGGAGGCGGCGGTGAATGGGAGGGCGACAAGTGGCGGCGGCGGTTGGATTCGGACGCGTCCGGCTCGACGCGGACGTTGTCCGGCGGAGCGAGGAGGAGCGGATCTAGGGTTTCGCCCGGGATTAGAAATGTGGGGATCTATATATAGGCATAGGAGGAGCTAGGAGAGTCCAAATGAGGTGCGGTTTTCGGCCACGCGATCATGATCGAACGCTCTAGATGATGGAGCAGAGTTAGATGGGTTTTGGGCCAAATTGGAGGGGTGTTGGACTGCAACACACACGAGGCCTTTTCGGTCCCTCGGTTAACCGTTGGAGTATCAAACGAAGTCCAAATGATACGAAACTTGACAGGCGGTCTACCGGTAGTAAACCAAGGCCGCTTAGCAAGTCTCGGTCCAATCCGGAAATGTTTAATCCCCACATACGAAAGAAAGCTAGAAATGACCACCGGAGGAGAACGAAGCGCCGGAATGCAAAACGGACAACGGGGAAAAAGCTCGAATGTATGAGATGAACACGTATGTAAATGCAATGCACATGATGACATGATATGAGATGCATGACAACGACAACAACACACAGAGAAGAAACCCGAACCCGAGGAAATAAATATAACTTAACGCCGGAAACGGCAAGAGTTGGAGTACAAATTGGGAAAGTTACATCCGGGGTGTTACAACACCGCCACCCCGAGATGTACTACGAGGGTGTTCTGCCGGGTGCCCGTCTTGTCGCGGATGAGTGTTCGCAAAATGTAATATTTGAATGAGACTTGCTTGGTTTGTCCTGTCTGTATGAAAACTTGTATCATATTCGCTATGCAATGCTTGTGTGAATTTAAAATATTACCTTCTGTTTGGCTGTTTATCCAATCTGAGAGATGGCTAGTCCTCGGCTTCTGCCCCCATGCCACGAGTGCCGGGGTGTTCGGGATAAACCTGAGCACTCTTGTTCCCATGTTTGGGTCCTTCGAGGGAGGTGCTCAGCACAACGAACAAGGCAACCGGACTAATAATGCTTTATCACTCTCACTTAGCCATAGAATTCTGTAATTTTGAATTTCGGCGAAGCCCCTGGTATTTGAAAGGCCGAATTCGCGGCGCGATACACGCCTGTAAGCCGAACGGAGCCGGCCCCTCGCCCTAAGCGGCATAAGTCTTTAGGGACTCGAAAAACCTCGCCGAACAGCGACCAGTCTCTCGCCTTATCATGACAGTTAGTTTTAGCTTTCTCTACTGAGGTGCTCAGCCCGGCAGAACCGGGGCACAATCGCAGTAGTTCTCCTAGCGCTACCTTAGCCGATAGAGCGGAACGTAAGGTACCAAAACATAGGAGCCGGGCAAACCCAACATTTGACCAAAGACATGATTCGGAGCTGATGCATATAATGCTATAAGTTCGGGGTGCTGCACTTGTGAAAGTGTTCGGACTTTTCACACCATATTGTGGGTACGTAAGCCCCTGGTGCATTGGCCGTACCAGAGTGTACGGTTGCTAGGCGTCATTAATGAACACATAGATATGTATATATATATATAACAAAAATGCGATAATAGTCGTAATGTCATGTATTGTATATTAAAAAATTGCATTTAAAGCAGAGTGATACAGATAGTGTAATAAGCAAAAGAGTAGGACTATGTCCCTTCCAAGGGCGAGCTGAGGAATTATATGAAATCTATAATCCACCTGGGAATTCCGTAGTTGTCGGCTTCCTTGGTTGTTGTATCATGTGTTTGGCAATAGAGCTGTCGGACAGTGTTTCCAGAGATTGAAGTCCTGAAAGAAAAAGAAAAATAACCAAACGGGAAGCCCCTGGTGCGGTTTAGGCCGCATTTTGGGGCGTGCCGTAGTTGTGCCCCCCCTCCCCACCTGTGCTCATGGTATTTTTAATGCGTAATTATGTACGCGCGGCACGAACAACGCCGTTGGGCTGGGATTGGGCTGGCTGCCATATTGCTACGCGAGCTCAGATCGCGCCAGACGGTCTGTTTGCCGATTGCCCCGAGCGCGCTTGAAGGTGTCCGGGCTTTGAAACGCCGAACTGGTAGATTGCCTTGAGAGGCTGCTTTGCGCTTCTGCTGCGAGAGCCGCTATGTGCTCCTCTGTTCGGAGAGAGCGTTCTGTGTTTCCATTGACTGTAATAACTCCGCGAGGTCCTGGCATCTTGAGCTTGAGGTATGCATAATGTGGTACCGCATTGAATCTAGCAAATGCGGTTCGTCTGAGCAGCGCGTGATAACCACTGCGGAACGGGACTATATCGAAGATTAACTCTTCGCTTCGGAAGTTATCCGGGGATCCGAAGACCACTTTCAGTGTAATTGAGCCTGTGTAGTGGGCCTCTACGCCTGGAATGACGCCCTTAAAGGTCGTTTTTGTGGGTTTGATCCTTGAGGGGTCTATACCCATTTTGCGCACTGTGTCCTGATAAAGCAGGTTCAGGCTGCTGCCGCCGTCCATAAGGACTCAAGTGAGGTGAAATCCGTCGATGATTGGGTCTAGGACCAGTGCGGCGAATCCGCCGTGACGGATACTAGTGGGGTGGTCCCTGCGATCGAAGGTGATCGGACAGGAGGACTAAGGGTTGAACTTTGGGGCGACTGGCTCCAACGCATATACGTCCCTGAGCGCACACTTCCGCTCCCTCTTGGGGATGTGGGTTGCGTATATCATGTTCACAGTCCGCACTTGCGGGGGAAACCTCTTCTGTCCTCCAGTGTGTGGCTGCCGAGGTTCTTCCTCGTCATCGCTATGTGGCCCCTTGTCCTTGTTTCCGGCAATTAACTTGCTGACCTGCTTGAACACCCAACAATCCCTGTTGGTGTGATTGGCTGGCTTGTCTGGGGTGCCGTGTATTTGACATGAGCGATCGAGTATACGGTCCAAGCTGGACGGACCCGGCGTACTTTGTTTGAATGGCTTTTTCCGCTGACCGGGTTTAGAGCCTTTGAATCCGGCATTGACTGTTGTATCCTCAATACTTTCGCCGTTAATGCGGCGCTTATGCTTGTTGTGACATGACCTGCTATTGCCGTCCTTGGTATCTGAGGTACCATGGTTCTTTGATATGTTATTACTGCGAGCCAACCAGCTGTCTTCTCCCGCACAAAAGCGGGTCATGAGTGTCGTGAGGGCTGCCATAGATTTCGGCTTTTCCTGACCAAGGTGCCGGGCTAGCCACTCGTCTCGGATGTTGTGCTTGAAAGCCACTAAGGCCTCCGCATCCGGACAGTCGGCGATTTGATTTTTCTTTGTAAGGAACCGAGTCCAGAATTGCCTGGCCGACTCTTCTGGCTGCTGAATTATGTGGCTCAAGTCATCGGCGTCTGGTGGTCGCACATAAGTGCCCTGAAAGTTGTCGAGAAATGCGGCTTCCAGATCTTTCCAACAGCTAATGGAGTCCGCTGGCAAGCTATTGAGCCAATGCCGCGCTGGTCCTTTGAGTTTTAGTGGGAGGTACTTGATGGCATGTAAGTCATCACTACGGGCCATGTGGATGTGGAGGAGGAAGTCCTCAATCCATACCGCGGGGTCTGTAGTGCCGTCGTATGATTCAATGTTTACAGGTTTGAAACCTTCTGGGAATTGATGTTCCATTACTTCATCTGTGAAGCATAAGGGGTGTGCGGCGCCTCTGTATTGGGTTATATCACGACGCAGCTCGAATGGGTCCTGCCCGCTGTGTTCAGCCCGGCCGGATTTGCTTTTACTGTATCCGGCGTGACGTTTATCGTCTCGTAGAGTGGTGCGCCCTCGTGATCTGTAGATCGATCTTGAATGCTTTGCTTTGTCCTCCAATATGTCTCGCAGGTCTGGCGTATCTCCCCATGCCTTTTTATTTGAATGGCGTTGGGGTGGAGGCTGAGGTTTTGGCTGGAATGCCTCTCTATCGCGGCCACGAGGTGGCCGATCAGCCGTTTCATATGCTTCTTCCTCCAGTCGGGGAAGTAACCTGCGCCTTGGATAACTCTTGGAGGGACGCTCGAGTTTATATTGCTCGGCCGCGAGGACTTCAGTCCATTTGTCAGCTAGCAGATCTTGGTCAGCTTGGAGCTGCTACTGCTTTTTCTTCAGACTATTTGCCATGGCCATAAGCCTGCGCTTGAAGCGGTCTTGTTCGACGGGATCATCTGGTACGGCGAATTCATCATCGCCGAGGCTTGCCTCGTCTTTGGAGGGGGCATGTAATTGTCATCCTCCTCCTCTCCGCCAACCGCTCTCTCAGGAGAGCTGGCTCCTTCATCCTCCTGCTCTAAATCTTGCTGGAGGGGATTGTTGTTGTCTTCGGCGCTATCCGGAGTGTTCTTATCTCCTGTGCCGGTATCACCACTTTTGCTTTCGCGGGACTTAGAGCGGCGCTGCTGACGTCGGCACTTGGGTTGCTTCTTGGAGGGGTCATCCTCCGCCATCTCGTCACCGTTGCCTTCATTGGGTGTATCCACCATGTATATGTCATACGATGAGGTGGCTGTCCAGTGCCCTGTAGGTGCTGGTTCATGTTCGTCTCCTACATCGTCGTCCATACCGTAGATGTCTTCGGAGTCGAAGTCGAGCATGTCGGTTAAATCATCGACAGTGGCTACAAAGTGGGTGGTGGGTGGGCATCGAATTCTTCATCGTCCGCATCCCAACCCTGTTGGCCATAATCTGGCCAGGGCTCTCCTGACAAAGAGAGAGACCTTAGTGAATTCAAAATGTCGCCGAAGGGTGAGTGCTGAAAGATATCCGCGGCGGTGAATTCCATGATCGGCGCTCACTCGAATTCGATTGGCAGGGGCGCGGATGGTTCGGGGTCCGGAAGAGAGTCCGGCACCTTGGAGTCACGGGCTGTGCAGAGAATTATGCTGGTGTTCGGCTCGATCGCCGTCGAGACTGCAGCCCCTGAGGCGGTGTCTAGCCACCCGTCCTCGATTGGCGCAGTTGGCTCCGAGCTAAGGGTCGGAGCTGATGCGGGCGCGGCCTCTGGAGTATCGTCCGGTGGCAGAGCTAGGTCATACCCATCACGACCGTGCGGCGCGCCCGGCTGTGGCTCAAATCCGTCGAAGATCAAGTCCCCACGGATATTGGTCGTTAATTCAAACTTCCAAATCTGACCTGATGACCAGGGGCATAGCTTTCAATCTGCTCCAGATGGCCAAGCGAATTAGCCCGCAGTGCAAAGCCGCCGAATACGAAGATCTGTCTGGGGAGAAAAGTCTCACCCTGGACCGCATCGCTATCGATGATAGTAGGAGCCATCAAGCCTAACGGCGACGACACAGAGGAACTCTCAATGAAAGCACCAATGTCGGTGTCAAAACCGGTGGATCTCGGGTAGGGGGTCTCGAACTGTGCTTCTAGGCCGGATGGTAACAGGAGGCAAGGGACTTGAAGTTTTACCCAGGTTCGGGCCCTCTTGATGGAGGTAAAACCCTACGTCCTGCTTGATTAATATTGAAGATATGGGTGTTACAAGAGTAGATCTACCACGAGATCAGAGAGGCTAAACCCTAGAAGCTAGCCTATGGTATGATTATATGTTGTGATCGTTGTCCTACGGACTAAAACCCTTCGGTTTATATAGACACCGGAGAGGGTTAGGGTTACACAAGGTCGGTTACAAAAAAGGAGATATCCATATACATATTGCCTAGCTTGCCTTCCACGCCAAGTAGAGTCCCATCCGGACACGAGACGAAGTCTTCAATCTTGTATCTTCATAGTCTAACAGTCCGGCCAATGGAGATAGTCCGGCTGTCCGGAGACCCCCTAATCCAGGACTCCCACAATCGTCCTCAGCTATCTCCTTGCCTCTCTCTCTGACGAGGTATTGTAGCAGCTGCATCGGCTGGAAACTTCTCATGCCATCTGGGCTCATGTCGAGGAGATGTACACCACCCACTGCCACGCCAGCATCGTTTAGATCAAACTGGACATGGTCGTCTTCAGGAAGGGCACCCTCTCCATGGCGGATTACTTTGCCAAGATCCGCTCCAACGCCGACTAGCTCACCGCTGTTGGCCGCCCCATGCGCGAAGAAGACATCATCACCGTTGTCATCACCGGCCTCGACAGCGACTACGAGCCTCTCATCACGGCGTATACTACTCGTCCCGAGGGCATGACGCTTGGTGAGTTCTACTCCCACGCGATCTCCTTCGAACGGCGTCGCGAGTACAACGCGACACGTCTTCATCTCCAGCATGGCGACTCCTCCGTCAACTACGTCGCCCGGGACCCCAACGGCAACACCAACAACAACACCAATCGGGGCAAGGGCAACTACCGCGGCAAGAGCCGCGGCAACTCCGGAGATCGCGGTGGCTACAATAACAATTCTCGCGGTGGTGAGCGCGGGAACCGTGGTGGCGGCGGCTCGCGCCAACAAGGCGACTATGGCGGCAATCGCGGCGGTGATCGCGGTGACTACGGTGACCGCGGCGATAACCGCGTTCAGTGTCAGCTCTGCCGCAGCCCTGGGCACTACGCCTGGGAGTGCGGTTAGCGCTACAACCATGTGTTCCAACTGCAACAGTCCAAGATGGCTGGCCTTGCTGCTGCGTCTCCTCCCTCCATCCTAGGTGACCCGGCTTGGTTCACTGACACCGGGGCCACGGACCACATCATCGGCGATCTAGATCGCCTCACGATCCGGGAGAAGTATCCAGGCAGAGACCGCATCCACACAGCTGACGAATCAGGTTTGCACATAGCTCACCGTGGTCATGCAATTCTTCCTACCCCTTCTGCTAATCTTCAACTTCGCAATATCTTGCATGTTCCTAACGCTGACAAAAACCTTCTCTCCGTCAATCGCCTTGTTGTTGATAATCATGCTTATCTAAAGTATTATCCTACTCATTTTCTTATGAAGGATTTGATCACCAAGAAGGTTCTACTTCAAGGCAGATGTGAAAACGGGCTTTACCCCATTCGGCCATCATCTCATCATGCTCTATCTTCGGTTAGGTTGTCAGCAGAAGATTGGCATGCAAGGCTTGGCCACCCTTCCACTCATGTCGTTCAGGACGTTTTATCATCCAATAAAATAGCTTCTTCTAGTCGGTCTATGACCCATGTGTGTAATGCATGTCAACAAGGCAAAGCACACCAGCTTCCTTTTCCTAGATCCTCGAGTGTTTCTTCCTTCCCATTAGAACTTATTTTTTCGGATGTGTGGGGACCTTCCAAAACATCATCTGGTGGGTTCCAGTACTATGTCTCATTTATCGATGATTATAGTAAATTTGTGTGGATTTATCTTCTCAAGAGAAAATGTGATGTGTTTGATGTTTTTCGTGACTTCCTTGCTCATGTTGAACGCCTTTTATCTCGCAAGATTTTATGTGTTCAATCCGACTGGGGTGGGGAGTACGAGAAGCTTAGCAACACGTTTTTTCGTCAACTTGGCATTATGCATCATGTATCTTGTCCACACACACACCAACAAAATGGTTCTGCTGAAAGGAAGCACCGTCACATTGTTGACATGGGGCTCTCTTTACTATCACATGTGTCTATGCCGCTACGGTTTTGGGATGAGGCCTATCTCTCGGCATGCTATCTTATTAATCGTCTACCTAGTCGTGTCATTGGCAACCTTAGTCCTATGGAAAAACTGTTCACCAGCAAACCAGACTACATGTCGCTTCGTACGTTTGGTTGCGCTTGCTGGCCCAATATGCGTCCCTACAACACACACAGACTCGCCTTTCTTCGATCCCAACAACGTGTGTTCGTTGGCTACACCATTCGCCACAAATGGTATAAATGTCTTCATCTACCCACAGCTCGTGTTTATATCTCTAGAGATGTCACGTTTGATGAAAAAGTTTTTCCTTTTGCCAACCCGTCTGCCTCTCCCATACCACCTCGCGTTGCCGAGCAAACCATCCTTTTATTCCCGCATGACCACATGAACTATGGTATATCTGCTCTGTCTTCTAACCTGGATGCAGGCTCTCCTTCGGCGCAGAAGATCCCCGGTATGCCAGGCGCTCCCGCGTCTCAGGCAGATCCGGGCATAGGATCCGGAGCTGATCCAGCCTCGGAACGCGTAGCCGCAGCAGACGGCGACAACGACGCGCCAGGCGACCGTGGGGAGGCGCCCCATCCGTTGGCCCACGTGGAGGCCTTTGATGGCCCGGTCGCCACCCCGCACGCCCTGTCCCCCTCAGTGGCGGGGCCCGCCACTGGCCCGGCTCCCTCCGCACCCGACCCGCCACAGGCTGCTGCCCATGTGCCTGGCAGCCAGTCGGTGGGCCGGCCCGGTCCCGCGACAGACGCGCCTGCGTCGCCTGTTCCCTCCTCGGGATCGCTGTCGGATTCTCCTGTTGCGTCCGCTGGCAACACGGGATCCCGTGAGGATCCGATTCCCTCTTGGGCTGCTGCTCCCGGATCCTCTGCTCCGGCACCTCCTGCCCATGCAATGGTCACGCTCACACGTGATCATACTCGCAAACTTGCTCATCGTACGGATGGTACTGTCAACTATGATCCGTCCCGCCGTGGGTCCTTGGTCTCCAGGGAACCCCGTGATCACCGTGAGGCCTTGGAATCTCCTGCTTGGCGTGCTGCTATGCAGTTTGAGATTGATGCTCTTCGTCACAATGGTACGTGGACCCTAGTTCCCCCACCACCTCATGCCAATGTAATCGACTGCAAATGGGTTTTCAAAGTAAAGTACAAGGTTGATGGCATTGTTGATCGTCACAAGGCTCGTCTTGTCGCCAAAGGGTTCAAGCAACGCTATGGTCTCGATTATGATGACACGTTCAGTCCAGTTGTTAAACCGGTTACTGTTTGTCTGGTTCTTTCCATTGCTGTCTCTCGAGGTTGGTGTCTTCGCCAGTTGG
Source organism: Triticum urartu (assembly GCF_003073215.2). Taxonomy (NCBI): domain Eukaryota; kingdom Viridiplantae; phylum Streptophyta; class Magnoliopsida; order Poales; family Poaceae; genus Triticum; species Triticum urartu. The sequence continues at coordinate 234,668,235 of NC_053028.1, forward strand.
ATGTTCAAAATGCCTTTCTTCATGGAGTTCTTCAGGAACAAGTGTATATGCGCCAACCTCCTGTGTTTGTGGATCCTGCTGCCCCTCGGTCTATGTGCAAGTTGTGTAAAGCTATCTATGGACTTAAACAGGCCCCCCGAGCCTGGTACTCCCGGTTAAGCTCTCGTCTACTTCAACTTAGTTTTGTGGCCTCTAAAGCAGACACATCTTTGTTCATTTTTCATCATGGCAGTGTCACCATGTTTATGCTCGTCTATGTGAATGACATCATTGTGGCCAGCTCATCACCTACTGCAACGACTAAGCTACTTGCTGATCTACATGCATGCCATGTTTGCGCTCAAGGATCTTGGTCCCTTGCATTTTTTCCTTGGAGTTGAGGTGAAGTCGTCACCACGGGGGATTGTGCTCTCTCAACAGAAGTACATTGGTGACATTCTCCACCGTGCTAATATGGAAAATTGCAAAGTTTCCACCACTCCCATGTCCTCAAGTGAGAAGATTAGCAAAGATAGTGGGGCACCTCTCTCTCGGGATGACAGTACTACATACCGTAGTTTGGTTGGAGCACTTCAGTACTTGACGTTGACCAGGCCGGATATTTCCTTTGCTGTGAATCGTGTTTGTCGGTTCCTTCATGCACCAATGACTGTACACTTTTCAGCAGCTAAAAGGATCTTGAGGTACCTCAAGTACACTTGTGGTATGAGTCTGTCCATCCGCAAGTCACCTTCAACGGTGTTGAGTTGCTTTTCTGACACGGACTGGGCTGGATGCAGTGATGATCACAGGTCTACAGGAGGGTTTGCTGTCTTTCTTGGTCCCAACCTTGTCTCTTGGAGCTCACAGAAGCAGGTCACAGTCTCACGGTCTAGCACGGAGTCTGAGTACAAGGCACTTGCCAACGGCACAGCTGAGATCATCTGGATACAGTCAGTTCTTGGAGAGCTTGGAGTGTTTATGCCACGACCTCCAATATTGTGGTGTGATAACCTAGGCGCCACTTATTTGTCTGCAAATCCAGTGTTTCATACCAGGACCAAGCATATCGAGGTGGATTTTCACTTTGTTCGTGAGAGGGTCGCAGCCAAAGCATTGGATGTTAAGTTCATCTCTTCCAAGGAACAGGTTGTTGACACGTTCACCAAACCACTAGCCGAGGCATCGTTTGTCTCAAATAGATACAATCTGAATCTTCGCGAAGGAAGTTCAGATTGAGCGGGGATGTTAAACTGTATATTGTTAGGATATAGGAGTCTGTTAATATCTATACTTATCTCCTGTAACTACTTATAATCTGTGCCCTAGTTGCATCCATATAAATACATCCCTAGGATACCATGTTGGGTGCGCCGATCCAATCTATTTCCTCTCTGTTTCACACATTATGTTATCAGGTTTGCCATCAAATTTACAGAAATTTAAAAACAATAAGTAAAATCCAATGTATGACATCTCAACCTGTTATGATCATTTAAAATATGAGTGGCATGTGTGAAACTTCGCTTACATGAATGCCCTACTATCCTGTACACCCCAGCTCACCACTTGTCCTACCACTTAAATAGTTCCATTAAGTACCACGATATTAAAGTACACAAACTTGTAACGCATTATTAGTTGACAAGGCAATATGAAAACCATTTTATCACTGGTACAAATTTCAAACAATAGTGGCTATTGTTCGAACAGAAGAGAGGCTTGTCCAACAGCAATTCATTTAGCATGGCAGTTAAAGTAACCGTGTTATTGTGCATAAATACCTTCAGTTGGTTCAATAAGCTCTGACGGACGAGGGCAATTTGGAGGTTTAGGTACCTTAAACGAAAACTGAGGTAAATGTAAATCGGCAGCATAGTCTGGGTTCTCTTCAAGATACCTATCAAAGTATAACATATGAATAATAAGATAAGCATCTAGACAGAGTGAAGCACATGGAGAAGTTCACAACTTCACATAGTATACGCATGTATTCTGTGTTGTTTCCAACGTTCAAATTGCAAGAACAGGCGAGATTTCTGAAAATAAGCCCCGACAAAGCTAAGCCTGAATGCTGGTTGTGTGATCATTGAGCCATTGAGGTAGTGAAAGTACAATAATAACACTTTGTAACAATTATGATAATAATAGTGGATACCAGTCAGATGCGGTTATCAACATGCTAGATGAATGAAAAACTGCATATGAGCATTATAATATGCTTAAGAAAGTAACGATATTGAAGAGAAGTTGACCAAACAAAAGTTAGCTTACCTGCCGACCTCTTTCTTGGATCTTATTTTTATGCCTGCGGAAGAGATATAGTACCTGAAAGGATGTATAAGTGTTACGAAATAGTCATACAATACATACACGGACAGGCAAGCACATCCTTTTATATAGGTGTGTAAGGTGTGTAACCACAGGAATGAATGGTTAACCATTGATCAAATATGAACAGAATTAAGTTCCTAAACCATAAATGAGCATTCTGAGTTCTCAAAGTTACGACCCAGGGACGTTAGAAAACAACTGCAACATCATTTGCTCAGAAATAAATACAAAAAGCTAGAAAACAAATTAACTACGATGTTGTGCAAAACAAGTAATACTCACACATCAGCGAATCTCGTGCTCTGTTCATTCCTTAGAGTAATATTCCTTTCCCACCCAAGAGGGGTCTGAGGGATGCATGGGATATCAATTGCCCATGCCATGCCATTATCCTCAGATATATCAGTTGGATCATGGCATGTAACTTGTGGCTTCCACCCATGGACATATTTGCAAGAAAAAGGAACTTGTATAATATTCTCTCGGATTTGCTCATATTTCAGTTTGGATGGTACAACTCTCCATTTCTGGCAAATACTACATTTCACAGAATATGTACTGATAATGAATTTTCTTTTTTTAGACAGCACAGATAAGTTGTTTTCTCCCTGGACATTCTTGTAAGGAAAACTTGATATGACGCACTTCCAGAGAAATGATGGTCACTTGAGGCTGCCGTCGTGCGTGTTACCTGAGCGTCTCTCTATCGCCGATATGATGTTTTTCCCGATTATTAACAGAATCAGGGGAGAGGAAGGAGTGCCTTCAGATTGTAGGGAACGGCAAATTTTAGGAGTTACAGCGTAACAGCTGAACTCGGTCGATGGACGATAGAGCAATCCTGCATATGATTGAACCAGAACAAAAAAACTTACTTTGCTAGCTGCTTTCTCTTCACCTTTTGATCTCAAGCAAAACGAGAATCATGAATTTAATAATATATGGACTACACACATACATCAATTCCTCTCTCCAGCGATCATGAATTCATGATACATCTAGTCAATTGCAGAGTTCTTACTGCTAATGATCATGTTCATCAATTCCTCTATCCAGCGATCGATCATGAATTCATAACCGACAACTACTAGAGAGAGCAAAAGAGAAAACTACTTCCCGAAGAACTATAACTAATCGTAAACTGGTGGGCGTCCTTCATCGACCTTCACGATCATCCCGCGGCGCAGCTCCGACGCAAACTCTGGGTCGTGCTCCTCGTAGAATCGGCACAGCGCGTCCATCGGGATCCCTTTGCCGACCCTCTTCGCCTTCTTGCAACAATCATCGCCGCGGTCAGTCCGCTCCGGCGGTGGTGGTCTCTTGGAACTGGCCGGCCGTGCAGCGTCAGCGGCCGGGTGCGCCTGCGGTGGAGTGTGACGGGGCTCGCGGACGTCCCATGATGGCACTCGTGCGACACGGCTGGGTTTGCTGTTGATGGCGGGGTACTCGACGAGGTAGGACTCGGTGCCGGCCGAGGCGGAGAGTACCTTGGCGCGGAGGTAGATCACCAGCTGCCTGTTGCCGGAGAAGACGACGTTCGAGAATAACCTGTTGCGCACCTCGACAGCATCGCCGCACGCGAATCGCAGTTGCCGGCGCGCCGCATCCACGGTGGACTTCTGAAGAACCTTCGCAGGCAAGCGGGGCGCGCTGTTCGACTTCTTGGCCGCTGCATCCACCCGAGGAACCTTCTTCGGCGAGCGGGGCGCCACTAGTTCTCTTGGCCGCTGTCATCACCGCAACTTTGCTTCTCTTGGGTGCCACTTTCGAGGCGACGGCGGGCGATGGCAGGACCACGGCGCGCGGCGGCAGCGGCATTGCCCTAGATGGTGTTGCAGTCTTCTCTCTCACGATTGGACTCGGACGATTCCAAGCTGGATGGGGGAAGCAAATTAACGCGATCACAAGATTGCGTGTCGAAGCTATATATTGGCGTCACTCCATATCCGAATTCAGCTCCAGTTTGCATTTTTTGACACTCCATGTCCGAATTCAGCTCCAAATTGGCTTTTTTTTTGAGACAAACTCCAAACCAGCCAACAAAGCGAGTTTCTTATTTTCTCCTTGCAGGCCGAGGCCTGCGGTCGGCAATACTGGGCCGGTGAAGCTATCTATTCGACTGTAAAAAAAACCAATTGAGAGAGAATATTCGGCTGTAAGTGGGTGCATGAGTTACGAATCATCTATATTTGGACAGAGCTACATGCAAAAAAAAGTTTAGAAAGAGCTTCTAAAAGAAAGTAAAACAAATAATTTGTTGAAGAAAAATATTTCATAATTTCATACAAGTTGGTTTTGGTAGCAACATATTATCATATAGAAATAATAGTCAATGGTCATAATTTGGAGACTATATATACATGTTAAAAAAATAAGCGTCGTGTTTCTCTAATGATGTTTTTCAACCGAGGTAAGTAAACAAGACGATGAAATACCACATGTAAGATTTTATCTCGGATGCATGCCAGTGTGAACATTTTTCCCGTGTTTATCTTAACAAGTTGCTTTCTTTTTATTCCATTCAGTAAGATCCAACTAGAGACATATTTTTCCCGTGGTCCACATCTTAACATTGCTCTAGTCCTTTCAATTACTAAGCTCCCTAGGGATAGAGGCCTATGAGAACTCCAATCGATCAGGGACCATGTGATCATTACCTGGGTTTTGTTTTGTGAAAAACACTAAACCCCTAGAAGGCTCCCGTCATTATGTCAAGAGAAAGTATAAAATGAGCAAATGATCCATAGGATTTTCAATAAGTTTTCGAGAACTTTAGCCATTTGAAATAATTGGTACAAGACTTGCCACCCAAAGAGGCTCTTAACCAGAGGTCGCGGTGTGACATTTTGTCATGTCAAGCTAATAAAGGTGGCAGCCCAGCTGAAATTTTGGCATGCCAGTTTGTAACTCTTTGATCATAGAATGGGGCTCACTCTTTCCTTGGAATGCATTTCTATTTTTCTAGTTCTATCACGCCTTGTTTGTTTTTCTTTTGAGATGCAGATCAATATGATGCATAGTTTAATGGCTTTTGTCATTTGTATGTTTGAACTTAAAAAGGTCTAAAATGCTATGGGCTTGCGCATTCATGCAATTCGTCGCATAGACGTAGGTGATGTTTGGTTCTCTAGTTCTAAGACTTTTTCTAGTCCCAACTGAAAAGTCCCTAGTCCCTAAAAAGTCTCTCCTTGTTTGTTTCCAGAGACTAAAAAGTCCCTAATCCCTTCCTAGAGGTTATTAAATGACCATGTTGCCCCTAGTATATAGAAAAATAACAATCAAACAACACCATGGGGTGGCGGGCCAATGGGTGCATGGAGAGGCATAGTTGGAAAAATCCCAAAAAGTCTCGAAAAGACTCTCCTTGAGAGTCTTCTTCATTTAGTCTCAAATGCCTAGTTTAGTCCCTAAAAAGTCCCTCCCGCTTGGTAAAAAAGTCTTTAAGAGGAACTTTTTCTAGTCCCTACACAAAAAGAGTCCCTGGAAACAAACACCCCCGTAAAATAGACAAATGTATATAATCTGATCTTTGGTCATAGAATGGGGATGGCAGAAACTTCTGTTACCTAAGCTCTGTCCCAATACCCATTGATCTCAATAAAAACGATTGTACCTTATACAGGAGATTATGATGTGCAACACGCATAAACTTAAAGTTATAGGCATTCACAGCACACGAACAGAGTGAGGTAAAAGCAATGTGGCAGTTTCAATAACTTTCTGCAACAACGTTCATCTGTTGATGTCGATGTCCCAATAACTTTCTCAGTTCCAGCCAAGCTGGAGCAAACTACGGCATAAAGGGAGCGACCTTAGCTAAGGTAGGACACATACAGTAAGATGATACAGCAAAATAACACATTTCAAGTCTGACGTTTGAACATCACTTATAGAGCATTTTCATTTTCCTTTCTTTCTGGAGAGCATCACTGGTTTAGTTTTCTCTTTTTGGAGAGCATCACTGATACTTGTAGAGCTAGTGTCACTGGTATGTGAGTTACAGGATTGGCTTCTCCATGAGGGACCGGCATGTAGTTGTGCACGGGATCCTCGTGAACCGGAGGTGGCACTGAAAATAAGAGCATGCCATCAGATAAATAACAAATCATGTGTATCAAATTATCAGATGGTTGCACAGACACAAAGAGTGAATAGAACGCCATTAATCACTTGAGCCAGAAGAGAAGACAAGCAAGCTAATCACATCAAGACGTCGTCTGTTGCGCAAGGGTCATTGTATGTAAGTATACTAATAGATGGAAACAGCAGACATCATGAACCACCAATGAACCCCACACAGTGATTCTAAATTTCCAACAGCTGCTCTAAGATCCCTAAATCGCTAGCTAGTTGCAAGAACTTAATCTAGGAGTGGTGCTATAATCAACACGGGTACTAGAAGTCACCAACCTGGCTGTCTGTGTTATGCAACTATATATAGGCAGCATGCATTAACAGAACTCTCATATAGTTCATATTCATGTAAAGGGGATATAACCCATCAGCCACTAGTGCGTGCAATGGTCTACGTTATGTTATCAGGTTTGTCATCCAATTTACAGAAATTTAAAAACAATAAAGTAGAATCCAATTTATGACATCTCAACCTGTTATGATCATTTAAAATATGAGTAGCATGTGTGAAACTTCGCTTACATGAATGCCCTACTATCCTGTACACCCCAGCTGACCACTTGTCCTACCACTTAAATAGTTCCATTAAGTACGACAATATTAAAGTACACAAACTTGTAACGCATTTTCAGTTGACAAGGCAATCTGAAAACCATTTTATCACTGATACAAATTTCAAGCAATAGTGGCTATTGTTCAAACAGAAGAGAAAGGCTTGTCCAACCAGCAATTCATTTAGCATGCCAGTTAAAGTAACCGTGATAAAAATTGTGCATAAATACCTTCAGTTGGTTCAATAAGCTCTGACTGACGAGGGCAATTTGGAGGTTTAGGTACCTTGAACGAAAACTGAGATAAATGTAAATCGGCAGCATAGTCTGGGTTGTCTTCAAGATACCTATCAAAGTATAACATATGAAGAATAAGATAAACATCTAGACAGAGTGAACCACATGAAGAAGATCACAACTTTACATAGTATACACATGTATTCTGTGTTGTTTCGAACGTTCAAATTGCAAGAACAGATGAGATTTCTGAAAATAAGCCCCAACAAAGCTAAGCCTGAATGCTGGTTGTGTGATCATTGAGCCATTGAGGTAGTGAAAGTACAATAATAACACTTTGTAACAATTATGACAATAATAGTGGATACCAGTCAGATGCGGTTATCAACATGCTAGATGAATGAAAAACTGCATATGAGCATTATAATATGCTTAAGAAAGTAACTATATTGAAGAGAAGTTGACCAAACAAAAGTTAGCTTACCTTTCGACCTCTTTCTTGGATCTTATTTTTATGCCTGCGGGAGAGATATAGTACCTGAAAGGATGTATAAGTGTCACGAAATAGTCATACAATGCATACACGGAAAGGCAAGCACATCCTTTTATATAGGTGTGTAAGGTGTGTAACCACAGGAATGAATGTTTAACCATTGATCAAATATGAACAGCATTAAGTTCCTAAACCATAAATGAGCATTCTGAGCTCTCAAGAGTTACGACCCAGGGATGTTAGAAAACAACTGCAACATCATTTTCTCAGAAATAAATACAAAAAGCTAGAAAACAAATTAACTACGATGTTGTGCAAAACAAGTAATACTCACACATCAGCGAATCTCATGCTCTGTTCATTCCTTAGAGTATATATTCCTTTCCCACCCAAGAGGGGTCTGAGGGATGCATGGGATATCAATTGCCCATGCCATGCCATTATCCTCAGATATATCAGTTGGATCATGGCATGTAACTTGTGGCTTCCACCCATGGACATATTTGCAAGAAAAAGGAACTTGTATAATATTCTCTCGGATTTGCTCATATTTCAGTTTGGATGGTAGAACTCTCCATTTCTGGCAAGTACTACATTGTACAGAATATGTACTGATAATGAATTTTCTTTTTTTAGACAGCACAGGTAAGTTGTTTTCTCCCTGGACATTCTTGTAAGGAACAATTTGATATGATGCACTTCCAGAGGAGTTTTCAGTGTCACTGTCATCCCATTGGTCCACAACCTTGTCAGCTAACATATCTTGGCTCTTGATATGAGATAATGAACTCTCATCAGGGTTGGGCACAGGATTAGCCGGCCTGGACCCCATTGTTTTTAGTTCCCTGTTGGAGGTAATTGCAAAAGTTTCAGACTGGGAAAGGCAAAATGCTTGATAGAGAAACAAAAGAAACGTGAACGTAAGATTAAAACAGAAGGGATACACCACCATGAACATGAAAAGAGGGTGAGGACAAAGGCTACTTATAGTAAATCTTTGATTTCTCAGGCTAGATATCAAGATATCGCTGGCATTAGAGCAGTATGGTTCTCCCATAAATCAGGTTCACTATGGTATGCCATAAATCTATTAACATTTTGAACAGCTTAATTAGGTAACTAGGGCTTACGTAATGTTTTAGATCCCTAGGCTAGATTCAAAGATTCTGTTACTAACTCATCACTAGTTGGGGCATCACCAATCCAGTTCACAAAAGTAAGGACATAACTCGCAAATATATACTCCCTCCGTCCGAAAATACTTGTCATTGAGATGGATGTATCTAGATGTATTTTAGTTTTAGATACATCCATTTTCATCCATTTTGATGACAAGTATTTCCGGACGGAGGGAGTATTTAACAGCTTGAGCAAACATAACGCTCCAGAACCCTAGGCTAGACACTGACCGAGATGCAATCAGCATTAGAAACATAACCTAATGTAGCAATAGTAAATCGAATGTACCGATTGCAATTGCAGATATCCCTAAAATAAATCTACTATTCCACATGTAAAATTGCTGAATCTACCACGTGTAAAATCTCTGAAAACGAACGCCTTAGCGATATGTTCTCCCAAAGCCCTAGCATGGTAATCTATCTAAACCTAAATTATTTTGAAGGAACTATGTAATCATGCATTCATGAGCAAAAGGAGAGTCGGGGTGGAAGGCGAGGTATACATACACGAAGCGCCTCCAATGGCGGCTTCTTGGTGGCCAGATTGGCTCGTCGGGATCCTCGGCCTTCTCCGCGGGCGGTTTAGACGCACGGAGGAGCGCCGCCTCGCGGAGTCGGCGGGCTTCGCAGGAGGCGGCCAGCCTCCGGAAGCACCCGGCGCTGAGAGGATCGCGGCGCGAGGAGATGCTCGGCGGCGGTCGGGGCGGGGAAGGGGAGCCGGGCGCCCCACTCTCCGCCTCATCGTCCGCCTGGGTGGCGGCGGCGGCGCCGTCCCACTGCGCGTCGGGGCTCGTGCCGACGGACTCAGTGGTAAGCGAATTGAAGGAGGGGTCGGCTCCAAGGCTCTCTTCCTCGTGTCCCTGCGTTTGCTTCTGGGGACTGGTTGTCACGGGTTCAGTGGGGTCAGAAACGAAGGGATCCATTCCTGACGATGGTGGGCCGCTACCTGTAGGGGAGAGAGGAGGGTTTCGTGGGAGGCGAGAGAGAAGAGTGGGTGAGAATGGGGTTTCTGTTTTGAATCTTAACTCTTTTTTATATTGTTTTGTAATTTGAACACGTCTAGATGTGAACGCGGATAATTTTGATATATTTGGAAATCAATAAAGGGTATCCATGATTTATAGTATTGTATAAAAAACTGCTTGACATCATAGCAAAAAATTAAAAACATACTTAAATAATGGAGACACATGGCACTTGAGAGGCATGGGCAATCAAATCCACATGGCAGATGATGTCTAATACTCCCCCTGTCTTTGTGTAAACCTGTTTTTAGAAGTAAAAATCCAGCGGAAAACCCGGAACCCTCGATAGGCGATAGGGTTTCTGCGTAGATTTGACGGCGCCCGCTGATCTCATCGGCGGGGCGAGACATCACCGTCGGGAGAAGATGGCTTCGTCATCGGCGAACGGTGGGCAAGGCACTGCCGGACCCTTGTCACCTAACTCGGCGAGGGCGCGGCTAGCAGAGGCCTTGGGCAAGTTGTGTATCACAAGAGGAAGAGGCAACATCATTGGTGATCGATGATCAGGAAAAGGGCGACCAGCAGAAGTATATGTTGGCGGGGAAGGTCCTGAATCGCAATACTCTCCATATCCAGACCATCTCCAACGCACTCCGTCCCGCTTGGGGAAACCCTAAAGGACTTGTGTTCCCATATGTTGGAACTAACATGTTTGTGGCTGAGTTTGCTACCCAGCGAGATCTTGATCGCGTGTGGAGAGGTTCTCCATGCATGTTAGCAAACACGTCGTGATTTTGTCTGAATTTGAGGAGTGCATGCGTCCATCTGAATTAATGTTTGATCGCTTACAAGTCTGGGGCAGAGTGGTGAATTTGCCTTTTAATCTTCGGAATGACTCGTGTGGATCAGCGATTGCAAAGCAGATAGATCAGCAGGCGACTCAAGTGCAGTTTAACGACGCGGGGGGCTTCTTGAGAACTCGTGTGATGCTCAATGTGAGTAAGCCTTTGCGCACCTTGATTTTGATTGAATCGGACAGGCATAAAAGCACAGATGTGTATGATATACATGTTGGGGAACGCAGTATTTCAAAAAAAATCCTACGATCACGCAAGATCTATCTAGGAGATGCACAGCAACGAGAGGGGAGAGTGTATCCACGTACCATCATAGACCGAAAGCGGAAGCGTTTAGTAACGCGGTTGATCTAGTCGAACGTCTTCACGATCCAATCGATCCAAGCACTGAATGTACGGCACCTCCGTATTCCGCACATGTTCAGCACGATGACGTCCCTCGAGCTCTTGATCCAGTTGAGGACGAGGGAGAGTTCCTTCAGCACGGCGGCGTGGTGACGGTGATGATGAAGTTACCGGCGCATCTGATGAAGGTTTGAAATCAGGTTTCAACTCCTCTAACACACTAGAATGTGACCTAGTGGTAGGGCCTCTCCTAACTGGCAGCTTCTGCCTCTTTTTTGCAGGTTCTTTCATGGGTGGTTCTTGTCCTACAACAGCATTCACATCCTCTTCCTCCATTCCAAACAAATCTTCAACCTCAATGTCACTCTCATAATGTAGTTGTTCCTCTTCTGAATCTTCATCTTCATCCTCTGCTAGCCTCTTTCCATCTATTATCTCTATGTCTTCAGCAGTCATATACTTCTCCATGCAGAAATGGTTGTTATCACTGTCATATGCACCCTCAGGTCATCAATACTCTTATATCCCTCCTTTGCCTCTTCTTCCACCACATCTTTGAGTTTCTTCTTACTAATATTTCTGCTCTCTTGTGTGCACATAGCACTATGCTGTATTGCACTATTGTTGTTGCACTGACTCTAAAAAGCAATACCTTGATCATCAACAACAAGCGCAACAGGCTCACCGAGATCATACATAACAGGTGGTTCATATAAAATTGTGGCTAATTGTTCTTCTCTGTGAGATACAGTACTAACAGAACTAAACTATCCTCATACTGCTTCTTAAGTTGCTGCAATTTGATGTTTGTGTCTATCAATTCTATGCCATGCTCTCTCTGCTCTCCTATGCATGTATTCTTCATGTGGCACAGTTCATCAGAGAAATTAAATCCTTGTGTTTGCATCAGTGCATACATATTCAGAAATGTGGCATCTGAGTTGCATATCTTTCTATCCATATTATGTTAAGCATCAAAATGAATCCTAACATCCCAAACAACATCATCCATTTCTACAAGTGACATCAAAATTGCACATTTTAAGTAAACCCTAACCCTAGCCCCCAATCATGGCAAAAAATGAAGACAAAAAAGAAGAGAGGAGATGACTTACATCACAAAACCCAATCCATGGGGTCCAGTGATGGCTTGTGGTAGGGTTTGGCCACCCAAATCTCAGCCAGCCGCAACCGCTGCTCCATGGAAAGCGGGGCCTCCATGCCCTTGTCGTCGTCGTTGTAGTAAGATGAAGAATTCGAGGTACCGCCATCGGTTCCTCCATGCCCATCGCTCCCGAGGCCAAGAAGGTTTCCGTAGACGTCCACACCTCAACCACTGCTACAGCCACTAGCACCACCGCCCGAAGTCGCCATCGCCAGAGAGCCGCGCGAGCAGAGGGAGAGGAGAGAACTATGGTTTGTCCTGTTCGAACCGGATCGAGCGAGCCAAGACTGACCAAGCACACGTCGGTTGGCCAGTGTGTCACCTGACAGGTGCGGTCGGGAGGTCAGATACGACGTCAATACTATATTATACGATGCTTAGGCCATTTTGCAACGAGCTGCCCCATACTTGGTACTGACATGCAAAAAAAAGAATAGTGGTACTAGATCGTTACACCTGCCCCAAGTGTGGTACTTCCGTGAAATTAACTCACCATTAATTGATTATGAAATATTTATAAATCTGGAAAAGACTTGTATATTGTGCAAGTAAAATTTTGAGATAAAGTCTGCAGACATCATTTCGACGTTTTAAATCCAAATATTGATAAAGATACTAGTATATTTTTTTCATGTGTCCTTGTTAAATAAGATATATACATAATGGGCGGGATGGTTAGAAGCAATTATACATATGAGTATATGTATGTTGTGATCAATTGATAATTTGGTTCAACTAGGGCAATGTTGGGATGTGTTGCATAAGTAAATTTAAGAAATATTTTTTCAGCTGCCAATGGAAACATTTAGTCTTTTAAATCATATATCTTTCAATAGAATAACAAATGTAAGAACTTTTTAAAGTAAACACGGGAAACAAATCCACACTAGCAGGTACCCGAGATAATATTTTATATCATACATGTGGTCTTTCATCCTCTCATTTACTTTACTTCAATAAAAATGAACATGATGTTTAAAACATGTAATTAGTCTCCAAAAATCGACCATGACCAATATTTTCACATGATTATGTGGCTACAAAAACAAATTGTGTGGAATGATGACATATTTTTGTTACAAGTTTTATTATTTAACTTTCTTTTGGCAGCTCTTTATAGTAATATGTTTATACATTCACATTCGGAACATAGGGTTCATTTAAGTCTATTGTCTGAGTGCACACGTTTCTATGGCATCGCCTATTTTGAAAGGAAATGCTATTGTGTTTTCAAAAAAAGGGGAAATTCTATTCTGAACATATTTTCTTTCTTTTACTCTTTCACTAGTATACCCACCCCTGACGGCCTAATAGGCCTAGCCGCGCTTCTCCCATGAAAGAACAAACAAAGGAACAAATCTCAACCCCTCAAAAAAATCTCAAGAAAAAAAAAACAAGCAAACAAAGGAACACGTTTTTGTAGCGAAAACACGGTGGCGCCAAATCCGGAGCCGCCTCGGACATGGAGTTGAGGCACGCAGATTTATAGCGCCACCCTGAGACTGGCACACCATCGCTCGCATAGTTTTTCTTCTCCCGATTCACAGCAAGAGAAATCTAGGGCAATGCCGCTGCTGCCGCGCCCTCTTCTGCCATTGCCCGCCGTCGCGTCGAAGGTCACACCCAAGAGCAGCAAAAACGTGGCGATGACAGCGGCAAAGAGAACTAATGGCGGGCCCCGCTCGCCGAAGAAGGTTTGTAAGTGCATCTAGTGCCACCCCTAGTTGGTTTTGGAGTATTGACGACAAACCTAGTTGAGGGACTAATGTGTTTGTGAGAATTGCAGGATAACACAGGTAGAAGTCCCTCATTGATTCGGTTTTCCTACCAGAGATGACCCCTAAAAATGTATGAAGACACTGAAGTCAAAGGTGGTATATGAAGATATTCACATTGAAGACTATGACATGAGAAGACACCACATGAAGCCTATGGAGCTCGAAGACTTAGATCTTTCGTAGTTCTTTTTCTTTTGTGTTGAGTCATAGGAACCACCGTACTGTTAAGTGGGGTCCAAGAGAACCAGTCAGAATGACTGAAGTGATGCCTAACCAAAACCTATGTCTTCGAGTGAAGACTATGAGAGCGAATCTTGTCCAGAGTCGGACAAGTCAGCTTTGCTTGCAGCCCAAGTAAAGTTGCCGTGTGAGTTTGAAATCTGACCGTTGGAACACGTGTCAGTTCCTTAGTGACCCAGGGTCATTTCGGACAAATTAGGTCGGGTT